>NC_092803.1:108485960-108785960 GCF_040954645.1 Diabrotica undecimpunctata
TCTAGATCGATTGTGTGTCCTGTTGTTAGGGCATGTTGTGCAAGGGAAGATGTCTTTTCTTGCTTTGCAATAGCGTTTCGATGTTCTTCTCGTCTTACTTGAATTCTTCGATTAGTCTGTCCGATGTAGGATTTGTCGCAGTCTCCACAGGGAATCTTGTACACTCCTTGGTTTTCTAGTGGGATTTTGGTTTTTGCGGAGTTAAGCATATTAGAAATTTTCTTATCCGTGTTGAATATTGTCTCTATTTTATGTTTTCTTAGGACTCTACTGATTTTTTCCGTAGTGCCCTTCACGTACGGTAAAATCGTCTTAGCAATAGGTTTTTCTTTTTCTTCTGTTGATTCTTTGCTTTTTCCTCCTTGTGATTTTTGTGCCTTTTCAATTGTGTACGTGGTGAAGCCATTTTTTCTTAATGCTGTTTTGACCGTTTTCATTTCTTTGTTCCTGTGTTCTTCATCTGTTAATCTTTCTGATCTTATAGTCAGGGTTTTGATGACTGACTGCAGTTGTGCAGGATGGTGGTGTGAGTCAGCGTGTAGATATCTGTCGGTGTGTGTTGGTTTTCTGTATACCGTGTATCCTAAAGTTCCATCTGTTTTCTTGATTATTAAAACATCCAAAAACGGTAGCTGTTGGTCTTTCTCTAGTTCCATAGTAAACTGAATTTTGGGGTGGATGGTGTTAATGTGATTTAGGAATGTATTTAGTTTTTCTTCCCCATGTGTCCAGATAATGAAGGTGTCGTCCACGTATCTCAACCATAGTTTCGGTTTATACTCTGCCGTTGTTATTGCTCGTATTTCTATTTCTTGCATAAACAGATTTGCTATCACCGGTGACAGTGGTGAACCCATGGGTGCTCCCTCGACTTGTTTGTACCTTTGGTCTTTGTATACGAAATATGTGTTGTTGAGGCAGTGTCTCGTTAGGTTTAGTGTATCCGGTGGTATTGGGTATTTTTTTCCTATAATCTCTAACGATTCTTCTACTGGGACGTTAGTAAAAAGTGACACCACGTCAAAACTCACTAGCAAATGTCCCGAGTCAAGAGTCACGTCCTTTATACGCTCGATGAAGTGGCCTGCGTTCTTGACGTAAGAATCCGCTTCCTCTGCGTACGGTTGTAACTGATTGGCTAAGAACTTTGCGAGCGGCTGTGTGGGTGATCCGATTGAACTAACTATTGGTCGTAGTGGCATCCCAACTTTATGAACTTTTGGTAAACCGTAGAGCTTAGGGCACCTAGACGATTTTTCGCGTGGAATCAGCTTGGGCTGATCCTCCTTTTTTATGTTTGAAACTTTGATCTTGGCCTTCGTTGTTTTTTCTAGATACGTTGTTGGATGTGTGGCAATTTTTTCGTATGCTGTGTCGTTTAGAAGATCTGTTAATTTTTTGTCGTAGTCATCTATATTCATTACTACCGTGGCGTTACCTTTGTCCGCTGGAAGGACGATTATTTCTTTGTTTTTCTGCAAATCTCGCAACGCCTCTTTTTCCTCACGTGTTAAATTTCTTTTTGGTGGTTTGGCTGTCCGTAATATCTGCGATACGTCTTGGCGTATGATCTCAGCTGTTTCCGGAGGTATATTGGTAATGGAACTTTCTACTTCGCTGATAATGTTTTCAACAGGGATTCGTGCGGGTGCTACGGCGAAATTAAATCCTTTTGACAGAACACTCGTTGTGGCCTCATTTAATTCGAGATTCGAAAAATTGTAAACCAATTTGTGTGTTTCCGTCGGTGGTGTTTCCTTTTTTCTCGGTCTTTGTTTGGCTGTTAGACTATTGAACTTTTTCAGTTGTTTTATTTTTGTTAAGTCGGCGTTTGTCTCTGCTCGAAAGTTGGATAGTGTTTCCAGTGTATTCCATAGTATTGGATGTAAACTATTACTTAGAACTAGGTGTAGCTCTAGTAATTCTGAATTGACTTTGTCGATATCCCGCCTCGTGTCATGGATAGCTTCCCTAATAAGTGCAAAACTGGCCCTTCTTAAGATGTTTTTAGTTTTATAAGTCTTTTTATGAAACGTAAGCTTCATGCTTTTAGGAATTATGTCCTCGTCGCGGCAGCGTTCTAAAAAAGTGAGATTACACAAAAGTGTGCTTCGTTTGGATCGTAGTTTTTCGTATCGTCTGATGTCTGGTAGAAATTCCTTCCCGTAAAGGTTAATTATGTTTGTTTTGAGGTTTCCGCGGGAGCTATATGTGCTGTCACTATTTTTCCGGGATTGACTCCGCGTTGTAAAATGCTGGTTTTCTTGAAAACCATTGTTTTGGCGACGTTTCGGCAAGGTCTCACTTGCCATTCTCAAGCCTGGTGGATCTACTTCTCGTCGTTACTCGATTAGTACTGGTCGACTGGGCATTTCGGCGCTCGTTTAAATGCTCTCTTGGCGGCGCGCGGGCTCTTGTGATTGGTCCTGCCTGTGTGCGAGTGGGCGGGGCCTTGTCTGGCGGTCTCGCTGTTTGTTTTTTCTGTGCGTTAACTGAAGTTGAATTTTTTTGGACGGTTCTTTGCAGAGCTGGTTTCCATGTTGTTGGTAGTCTTTGGGCATCATCTCGAGTGTTTAGGTTATTTGGATATTTTTCTATTTCTATGGCTTCCCTGATTATTCGCTTGGTTTTGTGTTCGATGTTCGCTAGCATTGTTGTCTGTTCTAGATCGATTGTGTGTCCTGTTGTTAGGGCATGTTGTGCAAGGGAAGATGTCTTTTCTTGCTTTGCAATAGCGTTTCGATGTTCTTCTCGTCTTACTTGAATTCTTCGATTAGTCTGTCCGATGTAGGATTTGTCGCAGTCTCCACAGGGAATCTTGTACACTCCTTGGTTTTCTAGTGGGATTTTGGTTTTTGCGGAGTTAAGCATATTAGAAATTTTCTTATCCGTGTTGAATATTGTCTCTATTTTATGTTTTCTTAGGACTCTACTGATTTTTTCCGTAGTGCCCTTCACGTACGGTAAAATCGTCTTAGCAATAGGTTTTTCTTTTTCTTCTGTTGATTCTTTGCTTTTTCCTCCTTGTGATTTTTGTGCCTTTTCAATTGTGTACGTGGTGAAGCCATTTTTTCTTAATGCTGTTTTGACCGTTTTCATTTCTTTGTTCCTGTGTTCTTCATCTGTTAATCTTTCTGATCTTATAGTCAGGGTTTTGATGACTGACTGCAGTTGTGCAGGATGGTGGTGTGAGTCAGCGTGTAGATATCTGTCGGTGTGTGTTGGTTTTCTGTATACCGTGTATCCTAAAGTTCCATCTGTTTTCTTGATTATTAAAACATCCAAAAACGGTAGCTGTTGGTCTTTCTCTAGTTCCATAGTAAACTGAATTTTGGGGTGGATGGTGTTAATGTGATTTAGGAATGTATTTAGTTTTTCTTCCCCATGTGTCCAGATAATGAAGGTGTCGTCCACGTATCTCAACCATAGTTTCGGTTTATACTCTGCCGTTGTTATTGCTCGTATTTCTATTTCTTGCATAAACAGATTTGCTATCACCGGTGACAGTGGTGAACCCATGGGTGCTCCCTCGACTTGTTTGTACCTTTGGTCTTTGTATACGAAATATGTGTTGTTGAGGCAGTGTCTCGTTAGGTTTAGTGTATCCGGTGGTATTGGGTATTTTTTTCCTATAATCTCTAACGATTCTTCTACTGGGACGTTAGTAAAAAGTGACACCACGTCAAAACTCACTAGCAAATGTCCCGAGTCAAGAGTCACGTCCTTTATACGCTCGATGAAGTGGCCTGCGTTCTTGACGTAAGAATCCGCTTCCTCTGCGTACGGTTGTAACTGATTGGCTAAGAACTTTGCGAGCGGCTGTGTGGGTGATCCGATTGAACTAACTATTGGTCGTAGTGGCATCCAACTTTATGAACTTTTGGTAAACCGTAGAGCTTAGGGCACCTAGACGATTTTTCGCGTGGAATCAGCTTGGGCTGATCCTCCTTTTTTATGTTTGAAACTTTGATCTTGGCCTTCGTTGTTTTTTCTAGATACGTTGTTGGATCTGTGGCAATTTTTTCGTATGCTGTGTCGTTTAGAAGATCTGTTAATTTTTTGTCGTAGTCATCTATATTCATTACTACCGTGGCGTTACCTTTGTCCGCTGGAAGGACGATTATTTCTTTGTTTTTCTGCAAATCTCGCAACGCCTCTTTTTCCTCACGTGTTAAATTTCTTTTTGGTGGTTTGGCTGTCCGTAATATCTGCGATACGTCTTGGCGTATGATCTCAGCTGTTTCCGGAGGTATATTGGTAATGGAACTTTCTACTTCGCTGATAATGTTTTCAACAGGGATTCGTGCGGGTGCTACGGCGAAATTAAATCCTTTTGACAGAACACTCGTTGTGGCCTCATTTAATTCGAGATTCGAAAAATTAGCTCATATAGCTCCCGCGGAAACCTCAAAACAAACATAATTAACCTTTACGGGAAGGAATTTCTACCAGACATCAGACGATACGAAAAACTACGATCCAAACGAAGCACACTTTTGTGTAATCTCACTTTTTTAGAACGCTGCCGCGACGAGGACATAATTCCTAAAAGCATGAAGCTTACGTTTCATAAAAAGACTTATAAAACTAAAAACATCTTAAGAAGGGCCAGTTTTGCACTTATTAGGGAAGCTATCCATGACACGAGGCGGGATATCGACAAAGTCAATTCAGAATTACTAGAGCTACACCTAGTTCTAAGTAATAGTTTACATCCAATACTATGGAATACACTGGAAACACTATCCAACTTTCGAGCAGAGACAAACGCCGACTTAACAAAAATAAAACAACTGAAAAAGTTCAATAGTCTAACAGCCAAACAAAGACCGAGAAAAAAGGAAACACCACCGACGGAAACACACAAATTGGTTTACAATTTTTCGAATCTCGAATTAAATGAGGCCACAACGAGTGTTCTGTCAAAAGGATTTAATTTCGCCGTAGCACCCGCACGAATCCCTGTTGAAAACATTATCAGCGAAGTAGAAAGTTCCATTACCAATATACCTCCGGAAACAGCTGAGATCATACGCCAAGACGTATCGCAGATATTACGGACAGCCAAACCACCAAAAAGAAATTTAACACGTGAGGAAAAAGAGGCGTTGCGAGATTTGCAGAAAAACAAAGAAATAATCGTCCTTCCAGCGGACAAAGGTAACGCCACGGTAGTAATGAATATAGATGACTACGACAAAAAATTAACAGATCTTCTAAACGACACAGCATACGAAAAAATTGCCACAGATCCAACAACGTATCTAGAAAAAACAACGAAGGCCAAGATCAAAGTTTCAAACATAAAAAAGGAGGATCAGCCCAAGCTGATTCCACGCGAAAAATCGTCTAGGTGCCCTAAGCTCTACGGTTTACCAAAAGTTCATAAAGTTGGGATGCCACTACGACCAATAGTTAGTTCAATCGGATCACCCACACAGCCGCTCGCAAAGTTCTTAGCCAATCAGTTACAACCGTACGCAGAGGAAGCGGATTCTTACGTCAAGAACGCAGGCCACTTCATCGAGCGTATAAAGGACGTGACTCTTGACTCGGGACATTTGCTAGTGAGTTTTGACGTGGTGTCACTTTTTACTAACGTCCCAGTAGAAGAATCGTTAGAGATTATAGGAAAAAAATACCCAATACCACCGGATACACTAAACCTAACGAGACACTGCCTCAACAACACATATTTCGTATACAAAGACCAAAGGTACAAACAAGTCGAGGGAGCACCCATGGGTTCACCACTGTCACCGGTGATAGCAAATCTGTTTATGCAAGAAATAGAAATACGAGCAATAACAACGGCAGAGTATAAACCGAAACTATGGTTGAGATACGTGGACGACACCTTCATTATCTGGACACATGGGGAAGAAAAACTAAATACATTCCTAAATCACATTAACACCATCCACCCCAAAATTCAGTTTACTATGGAACTAGAGAAAGACCAACAGCTACCGTTTTTGGATGTTTTAATAATCAAGAAAACAGATGGAACTTTAGGATACACGGTATACAGAAAACCAACACACACCGACAGATATCTACACGCTGACTCACACCACCATCCTGCACAACTGCAGTCAGTCATCAAAACCCTGACTATAAGATCAGAAAGATTAACAGATGAAGAACACAGGAACAAAGAAATGAAAACGGTCAAAACAGCATTAAGAAAAAATGGCTTCACCACGTACACAATTGAAAAGGCACAAAAATCACAAGGAGGAAAAAGCAAAGAATCAACAGAAGAAAAAGAAAAACCTATTGCTAAGACGATTTTACCGTACGTGAAGGGCACTACGGAAAAAATCAGTAGAGTCCTAAGAAAACATAAAATAGAGACAATATTCAACACGGATAAGAAAATTTCTAATATGCTTAACTCCGCAAAAACCAAAATCCCACTAGAAAACCAAGGAGTGTACAAGATTCCCTGTGGAGACTGCGACAAATCCTACATCGGACAGACTAATCGAAGAATTCAAGTAAGACGAGAAGAACATCGAAACGCTATTGCAAAGCAAGAAAAGACATCTTCCCTTGCACAACATGCCCTAACAACAGGACACACAATCGATCTAGAACAGACAACAATGCTAGCGAACATCGAACACAAAACCAAGCGAATAATCAGGGAAGCCATAGAAATAGAAAAATATCCAAATAACCTAAACACTCGAGATGATGCCCAAAGACTACCAACAACATGGAAACCAGCTCTGCAAAGAACCGTCCAAAAAAATTCAACTTCAGTTAACGCACAGAAAAAACAAACAGCGAGACCGCCAGACAAGGCCCCGCCCACTCGCACACAGGCAGGACCAATCACAAGAGCCCGCGCGCCGCCAAGAGAGCATTTAAACGAGCGCCGAAATGCCCAGTCGACCAGTACTAATCGAGTAACGACGAGAAGTAGATCCACCAGGCTTGAGAATGGCAAGTGAGACCTTGCCGAAACGTCGCCAAAACAATGGTTTTCAAGAAAACCAGCATTTTACAACGCGGAGTCAATCCCGGAAAAATAGTGACAGCACATATAGCTCCCGCGGAAACCTCAAAACAAACATAATTAACCTTTACGGGAAGGAATTTCTACCAGACATCAGACGATACGAAAAACTACGATCCAAACGAAGCACACTTTTGTGTAATCTCACTTTTTTAGAACGCTGCCGCGACGAGGACATAATTCCTAAAAGCATGAAGCTTACGTTTCATAAAAAGACTTATAAAACTAAAAACATCTTAAGAAGGGCCAGTTTTGCACTTATTAGGGAAGCTATCCATGACACGAGGCGGGATATCGACAAAGTCAATTCAGAATTACTAGAGCTACACCTAGTTCTAAGTAATAGTTTACATCCAATACTATGGAATACACTGGAAACACTATCCAACTTTCGAGCAGAGACAAACGCCGACTTAACAAAAATAAAACAACTGAAAAAGTTCAATAGTCTAACAGCCAAACAAAGACCGAGAAAAAAGGAAACACCACCGACGGAAACACACAAATTGGTTTACAATTTTTCGAATCTCGAATTAAATGAGGCCACAACGAGTGTTCTGTCAAAAGGATTTAATTTCGCCGTAGCACCCGCACGAATCCCTGTTGAAAACATTATCAGCGAAGTAGAAAGTTCCATTACCAATATACCTCCGGAAACAGCTGAGATCATACGCCAAGACGTATCGCAGATATTACGGACAGCCAAACCACCAAAAAGAAATTTAACACGTGAGGAAAAAGAGGCGTTGCGAGATTTGCAGAAAAACAAAGAAATAATCGTCCTTCCAGCGGACAAAGGTAACGCCACGGTAGTAATGAATATAGATGACTACGACAAAAAATTAACAGATCTTCTAAACGACACAGCATACGAAAAAATTGCCACAGATCCAACAACGTATCTAGAAAAAACAACGAAGGCCAAGATCAAAGTTTCAAACATAAAAAAGGAGGATCAGCCCAAGCTGATTCCACGCGAAAAATCGTCTAGGTGCCCTAAGCTCTACGGTTTACCAAAAGTTCATAAAGTTGGGATGCCACTACGACCAATAGTTAGTTCAATCGGATCACCCACACAGCCGCTCGCAAAGTTCTTAGCCAATCAGTTACAACCGTACGCAGAGGAAGCGGATTCTTACGTCAAGAACGCAGGCCACTTCATCGAGCGTATAAAGGACGTGACTCTTGACTCGGGACATTTGCTAGTGAGTTTTGACGTGGTGTCACTTTTTACTAACGTCCCAGTAGAAGAATCGTTAGAGATTATAGGAAAAAAATACCCAATACCACCGGATACACTAAACCTAACGAGACACTGCCTCAACAACACATATTTCGTATACAAAGACCAAAGGTACAAACAAGTCGAGGGAGCACCCATGGGTTCACCACTGTCACCGGTGATAGCAAATCTGTTTATGCAAGAAATAGAAATACGAGCAATAACAACGGCAGAGTATAAACCGAAACTATGGTTGAGATACGTGGACGACACCTTCATTATCTGGACACATGGGGAAGAAAAACTAAATACATTCCTAAATCACATTAACACCATCCACCCCAAAATTCAGTTTACTATGGAACTAGAGAAAGACCAACAGCTACCGTTTTTGGATGTTTTAATAATCAAGAAAACAGATGGAACTTTAGGATACACGGTATACAGAAAACCAACACACACCGACAGATATCTACACGCTGACTCACACCACCATCCTGCACAACTGCAGTCAGTCATCAAAACCCTGACTATAAGATCAGAAAGATTAACAGATGAAGAACACAGGAACAAAGAAATGAAAACGGTCAAAACAGCATTAAGAAAAAATGGCTTCACCACGTACACAATTGAAAAGGCACAAAAATCACAAGGAGGAAAAAGCAAAGAATCAACAGAAGAAAAAGAAAAACCTATTGCTAAGACGATTTTACCGTACGTGAAGGGCACTACGGAAAAAATCAGTAGAGTCCTAAGAAAACATAAAATAGAGACAATATTCAACACGGATAAGAAAATTTCTAATATGCTTAACTCCGCAAAAACCAAAATCCCACTAGAAAACCAAGGAGTGTACAAGATTCCCTGTGGAGACTGCGACAAATCCTACATCGGACAGACTAATCGAAGAATTCAAGTAAGACGAGAAGAACATCGAAACGCTATTGCAAAGCAAGAAAAGACATCTTCCCTTGCACAACATGCCCTAACAACAGGACACACAATCGATCTAGAACAGACAACAATGCTAGCGAACATCGAACACAAAACCAAGCGAATAATCAGGGAAGCCATAGAAATAGAAAAATATCCAAATAACCTAAACACTCGAGATGATGCCCAAAGACTACCAACAACATGGAAACCAGCTCTGCAAAGAACCGTCCAAAAAAATTCAACTTCAGTTAACGCACAGAAAAAACAAACAGCGAGACCGCCAGACAAGGCCCCGCCCACTCGCACACAGGCAGGACCAATCACAAGAGCCCGCGCGCCGCCAAGAGAGCATTTAAACGAGCGCCGAAATGCCCAGTCGACCAGTACTAATCGAGTAACGACGAGAAGTAGATCCACCAGGCTTGAGAATGGCAAGTGAGACCTTGCCGAAACGTCGCCAAAACAATGGTTTTCAAGAAAACCAGCATTTTACAACGCGGAGTCAATCCCGGAAAAATAGTGACAGCACATATAGCTCCCGCGGAAACCTCAAAACAAACATATATATATATATATATATATATATATATATATATATATATATATATATATATATATATATATATATATATATATATATATATATATATATATTATATATATATATATATATATATATATATATATATATATATATATATATATATATATATATATATATATATATATATATATATATATATATATATATATATATATATATATATATATATATATATATATATATATATATATATATATATATATATATATATATATATATATATATATATATATATATATATATATATATATATATATATATATATATATATATATATATATATATATATATATATATATATATATATATATATATATATATATATATATATATATATATATATATATATATATATATATATATATATATATATATATATATATATATATATATATATATATATATATATATATATATATATATATATATATATATATATATATATATATATATATATATATATATATATATATATATATATATATATATATATATATATATATATATATATATATATATATATATATATATATATATATATATATATATATATATATATATATATATATATATATATATATATATATATATATATATATATATATATATATATATATATATATATATATATATATATATATATATGATAGATAATTTTTTACTTTAAAAGAAAATGATTATTTATTAAACAAATAATTCATTAGGTACGTAACTTAATAGTAGTTTTAAAATAGTATTTCTTTCAACCTTATAAATTTCTATAACACGGCTTCTAAGTATGCAGTCTATCTATGTATTTTTCGTCTATTCCTTTTAGACGAATCGCCCTTGTCATTACTTCCTATTAGGCGTTGTCGAATACTTACTCTATATCGAAAAATACACTTAGCACCACCTTTCCGTTTTCCAGAACGTACTTACTGTGTGTCAGATGATGCAGTGTCGTTTCCATAGAGAATCCTACTTTATACGCATACTGTCTCTGATGTAACGGACTTTTAACCAATACGCCAATCTAATGTGCTTATCAAGACTTACAAGAATCAAGAATACGATTTTAGTTTGAATAAAATGTTTTATTTCAGTTACGTTTCAAATCTAGGCAAATCTAGAAATAAATATGTTATTTAATTATTAATTATAAGAGTTTGTTATTAAAAAAAGTTAAAATAGAGGAATGTATAAGAAGAACAATAAAGAATCAAGCCAAAAATGTATGTAATGATGGGACTAAGTAAAAAATTGTAAGATTAGCAGTAAAAGTTTATTATTGGGAATTAGAAATCTCTTATTTTATTTATAATTACCGCAAGTGCGATTAAAACAATGAAAAAATTTATTTAATCGACTTTTCGGTACTTTCCGCAACATAATTGTTACTTTTAGGTAAAAAATGGTCACTTGGGTGTTAAGTAACGTTTAGTTAGGTGGAGGGGGGGTCGAAAATAATTAAAAATTGCGGTAGGTAATACTTGAACGCCCTCAATAGAGAAATCTTAAACATTGTGTTGTTGTTTTAGTGATTAATCATTATTTAAAGAACAATTTCACAAAACAAATTAAATACAAGTAGCAAACTACTTATCGTGAAAAATTGTTCGAAGGATTGGATTACACATATCTAAAAAAGGAGCAAACAGGAGACCTCAGACCCTTTACGCATAAGCCGAACTAAACTTACTCTTGCTCTGATAATCAAAAATATTCATCCAGCAAGATGTCAAAACTGTAATATCTGTCTTATTATTATTATTCTTTTTATGTAGACATGGCTCTGTCTGTTTTTCAATGTGCCTCCAGTAGATTGTCGTTATATTGCTTTCGTGGTCTTCCAACTAATCGTTTTTCTATGGGGGAATCGTCTCTTGCAGTCTTTACTACTCTATTTCTTGTCATTCGGCTTATATGATCATTCCGTTCTACTCTTATATTTCTTATACATTCCTTGATTGTCTCCACCTTACATATATGTCGTATATCTGTATTTATAGATCTGCCCCATAGTGTTTTAACAATCAATTTTTCTAAGTGTTTTCATCTCTGCTGTTTCTAACATCCTTTTTGTCCTTTCTGCATCAGGTTGCATGTTTTGTAAATTCTACTTTTCTTTCCGATATTTTTATTTCTCCATCTTGTCTCATTCAGGCAACCTATGGCTGTTTTGCTCTATTTACTTGATCTTCCACTTCTGGTTTGAGCTTTAGACGAGACGACATTAACAAAAATATAAATAAAAATCTAAAAAAACAAGAACTAAGGAAGACAAAAGCAACAAAACTAAACAACTAATGAAGGAAAGAAGACAACTACTAGAGGAAAACAAATGGTACACTCAAGCATACGTAGTAAAATCAAAAACAAAAGGTTAAGGATATCACAACAAAAATTGACAAACTCAAATGGAACTTCGCAGGTCACACTGCTAGACAAAAAGACCCCGTTGGAATGCCACAAAACAACATTCGAGACCTTACAAAGGTAGACGGCCTAGAGGAAGACCACAGATGAGAAAGAAGACAGAAGACCACCATAAAAAGAATAGCCGGAACAAATTGGAAGTATGTTGCTCAGGATAGATATATATATATATATATATATATATATATATATATATATATATATATATATATATATATATATATATATATATATATATATATATATATATATATATATATATATATATTGATATGATTGGTGTTTATAGAAATTAATTTATAAGTTACACATTAGATAATATTAGATATTAAATTTGGTTATTTTAATAAGTTATATACTAGAGAATTTTATAAAAATATATTTATGTGAGGGCATTTTTAAGAAATTAGCATATAATAATTGTAAAAAGTTGTATTTTAGTAATTATAATGTGGTAGATATATTTAAGTGAGCCATGTGACTAGGCAACCAACTATACATGTGAGTGACAGACAGATATACATACTCTCCAAGTGACATTTTAAATAATTAGGAATATAAAGTGGGGTTATAATAATAATGTTAGTTTAAAATGTTTAATTTATATATATTTACTGATTTAAGTGTTTATTCTGATCTGAAAAGCCTAAATGTCAACAAAATTATCAATAGAAAAATAACGAATTCTCCAGAATGCAGAATTTGACCTTTGTTTACGGTCGAACATTCGGGAATAATGGTTATGTCTGTGGATCGAACATATACTGTTTCCAGAAAATTCAGACATGTGTTTAATGGAATAAATCGAACATGATTTCTTACCAGATGGTTCTGGAAGATTGAAAAGATATAAATACTTGTGATTTGGATTCAAGATGGCAGTTTAGTAAGAGAGTCCATTCAGTTAGTCAATAAGTTATGAGTTATAGTTACTATGATGGCCAGTTTTAGTATGAAAATTAGTTAGAGGCAGTCAATCAGTTACAATTGTTCAATATAGTGAGTTAAATCAAGATTTAGAAACAGTATAAAGAAAATATTATTGAAGATTAAAAATTATGTTATGTATAAATGATGATAATGGAAGAAGTATTAATTGAATATTAAAATTAAATAATATTTTTGGTGATTGGATATTGATATATTGAAAAGAAGAATAAAAATAAATGCTGTTTGCTGGTTTGCTTGGTGGTTTATAAATGCTGTGAAGAAAAATATCTTAAATTGGTGGAAGCTGATAATTGGAAAAAGTCATTTCACAAAAACAAGGATAACCGAAGCAGAGAAGAAGACATTTGAGTGGTGATTATAATCTATATAGTGGAAAACAGTTCATTTAGGCATTCAGTGACAGAAAGGTACAAAATTTTGTTAATATAATTTAGTTAGTGTCATAACAATTTCAATTTTGTAGATAGTTTGTTTAAATTTTACATTGTCTATAGAATTTAATTAGTTTCATAAGAATTTTAATTTAAAGATAGTTTATTTTAAATTTACATTGGCTAGCTTAGATATATATATATATATATATATATATATATATATATATATATATATATATATATATATATATATATATATATATATATATATATATATATATATATATATATATATATATATATATATGTGTGTTTCATAATAGATATAATAAAGATAATTTAAAAAAGTACTTACAAACTAATTCTTTGAGAACCGCGATAAAAACCCTATATATTATTATTAAAAATACTCATTGCTCATCATTAACAAACAAAACATCATAAAAATTTATATATATATATATATATATATATATATATATATATATATATATATATATATATATATATATATATAGAAGGAGTTGTGAGAGGTCTATGTCAAAAATAAACGAGAGAACGCTAAGAAGAAGAAGAAAAAGATAGTTCAATATTAGCTAACAGATATAGTTGTCTTAAATAGTTATTGTAACTTCAGTAATATAATTTTAAAATGTTTAAAAATATTAAACTTATTAACTTTTTAAAAATTAAAATATTTAACAATGTATTCATCTCTGCTATATATGATAAAAGGTTTAAAGCAAAAAATTAAACTGAAAACTAATAAATGAAAATAATATAAACTTGTACTAATAAATGAAAATTAATTTAAACTTGTACTATAAGTTGTGTTGTATATTGTACACGTCACCATGTATAATCTATCACAAATGCAGCAGGAACCCTTTGGAACTGTTAATTCCGATAGTCTAGTCCTGCTGCCCTTTGTCAATACATACCATCAAACGACCAGCTGACGCTTCCCATAGAGTGACAATGACGCTCAAAAATAAAAACACAGCCTAGTATCTATTATCATCTGAACAGAAGGGTGGTCAATTATATCACTAGAATATAAGAGGAGGAGGTTATAAACATCTGACACCGTATTCAAATTGGTCGATTACATTAGTCATTTGGGTAGAGGTATGCTCGTACACCGAGAAAAATGTTTAATAAATATTAGGCATAATTTAGTATTATTAACATGCAAATAAAATAATGTTCAGCCAATAAATTCATTAAATTATTAATCTCTATTATACCATAAACGGTTCAAACTCTTGTCCGGAATTTTTCGATAAGTTTGATTAATCATCGTAAGTGAGATGGGCCATTTAATCACATATTTATACGATTTGTTGGTAATTTAGTCATTGCTGTAAAGGACTTGACATCTGGATAAACATTGAAAATATAGTTTGTGTATAATCTTATATTTTTATATCCATTTTTTGTTTGTAAACATTATATTTTTTGTGAATGTGATAGATTAGAACCCCAAAACATAAATTTCCACAGTGGTTTAATAAACAGATTAATCATGGCGATTTTCTCTATAGTAAAATGCTGAAGCGAGCGTCATAGAAGAAGCGTCACGAGATGGCGTCACAGATCTTCACATCGATTCACTTTTCTCCATCAATTTGTTTCTATTCATCTGTCAAATATCTGTCAATAAAAGGATGTAGTAAATCAAACAGAAAAATAAAAGATCGATTATTACTTTCACTATTGTATTAAAGTGCGACAAAAAGAGTTATTAGTAAAATATTTTAAGTTGAATTTTCATATCTATACTTTGTAAGAGATTGCTAAAGCATCACATATTATTAAATATGGATTTTTACGAAATACCCGTTACAGTAAACAGTTGGAAGGGTCCATTTACGCCTCGACGAGAGTCCATTATTCAACATATAAACTTTATCAATTTTATTAAAATCTATAAAATTACTTTATTCAATTTTAAAAAAATTACTATTTTAATTTGGAATAAGCCAAAATTTAAGTTTAAAATAAGTTTATTAACGTTTCAATTTCTACTTCGGAAATATTTTTTGGAAATGATTTCTGAAGTGGAAATTGAAACGTCAATAAACTTATTTTAAACTTAAATTGTGTATATGTAAGAAAATAGCTTTATAACAATTTCAAAAATATTATTTAACTTTTAAAGATACAGAAATCATGGTATGAAACTTCGTGTTAGTCACCAGTACAGATTAATATAAAACTTAAAAAAAAGACAAAATATTTATCATATAAATTGCGATGTTTTCAGATACTGCTCTCGATAGATTATCAAAGAGAGTCGAGTTTGGACACGGGTTCAATAATAACCTAAACAAAGATGATCTCTTTATTATAACCTTTTTAGATGCAGCTTGATTTTATCAATTTGGATATGTTATTTTACAAAAAGTGAGATACTGGTCATCTGAAAACACTCATGTTTTTGTTGAAGAACCATTACATTGACAAGTCGGGGTTTGGGTTGGAATATGTCGTAGAAGGTTGGTAGGTCTCATTTTTTTGAAGGCACATTTTACTACTGCATTATATCGCAATAAGACATTTGTCCATTTACAAATCAACTGGATGATGTTGAATTAAATAATGGATACTTTTAACAAGACGGTACAAAAATACATACAACTAAAAAAACAATTAAACGTATTTTTGATAATGGGAAAATAATAAGCAAAAACATTGATATCCCATTTCCAACTATATAGGTCTTGTGATTTAAACATTGTGATTATGATATAGCCATACATAAAAAAATCATGTATTCAACCCCAATTCATAATCTTGGAGAACTGGGAAATAGCAATACAGAAAATTGTGAAGAGTTCAACAATTCAATAAAGATTTTTACTAACTTTTCAGAAGTCTTCGTACCTTTTCTATTAGCGCTTACATCATATTGCATCATTCAACAATCAAAATATTTTATCTTTTGTATATGACATTATTTATTTTTATTTTGTATGTTTATATGGATTTACAAATTTTAAAACCAATAAATCTCTGAAGAATTTCAAGGAGTTAGCACATGACGAACACAAGAAAGCTGGTAGAATGATTTTTCCTTGCTCTTCGCCCTCTAGAAGCTTTGTGTGGAGCGATCAATAACTCATATAGGTTGGTATTTATTTTTGGGAGCCAGATTTAACTTTTTCTAATAGCGCTTGTATGTATTTATCAAATTTAAGGTCTTGTATATTCAGCAATCAAAATATTGTAACTTCTGCAAATGCCATATTGGTTTTTATTGTGTATGTTTTTTATTTGTTTGAAAATTTTAAAACCAATGAATCTCTGAAGAAACTCAAGGATGGAACACGTGATAAATACAAGAAATATGAAAGAATGATTTTCCCCACTCTTTGTTCTTTATAAGCCTTTTCCGTGATAAATAATTCGAAGTAATTTTTCTGAGTGTAAATACTGCGGCACTCGGTCTACTAGACAGATTATAATTAGTCTCGGACCGCTTTCTGCTTTCATCAGATCTTGTTTTTGACCGTGGAACTTATTGTTTAGTCAATTTAGATTAATTTGAGAGTAGGGGAAGTGTGTAGAGTAATTGTAGTTTAATTTTATGTTGTTAGGATTAGTGCGTATGCCAACGGACTGGTCTAGACATTTGGTTAATTGTGCATTTAATTTTTATCATGTTTAAAATTTATACTCGAAAAAGTAGGAGCATATTTAAGTGCAACAAAGCGAAAAATATGCATTATATATGCATTTTTTTTAGAAAATATGCATTAAGTATGCATTTTTTTTTTAGAAAATATGCCTACTGTCAATGGAAACATATATGCTATGTAGGTAATTGTAATGTACGAATTAATTGTAACGAAAGTAGTCAAAAAGTAAAATACTATTCCTTATAATTATGGAAAAAATAAATGATTAATTAAAATTAAAATAATTAATTAAAATATGTATTTGGAAGCATTTCTTTATAAAGTTGAATTCTTATAGGAAATTTAAGGATATTTTTTTATGCTTGATATCAGCAAATTTCCAAAAGAAAACATTTAAATTTTTTCCGCAACTCATGTTCATGTTCACCTCATGTTCATTCCATGTGCTAAACAAGTAACGTGTATTAAGTTGATATAAAATATTTTTAAATTTTGTCCTGCTTAACACCTGCAATAAATGCACGGTACAAGTCTTCATTAAAAGTATCTTGTTTGTTTTGTTCTTTCAAACTTGACCAAAGAGACTTAGAAACCGAACCTTGATATTTTTCTACAGATTTAGTTTTGTCTTTTTTGGCTGTGACGCAGTTCTGACATGTTAATCTATCTGAAAGTTTTTTCGCATGCAACCTATAAAAGATCTTTTAATATAAATAACTACAGCCAGAACCAATTTCTTTATAATAATAAACTAAAAGCATCAATCGAAGAACTTCCATTCAAGTAACTGCACGATTATTGCATGGTAGTCACTGATATTTCAGCAATAGTTAAAATATTTATTTTATTTTAAAATATACATAGATAGGTATTGGTATTATATTAAAATTTAATTATATTATTATAATTATATATTATTAATGAAATGCAAAAATGGCGAAAACTCCCGTGGAATGTTTCAATTTACATTTTACACCTCTTTTTTCTTTTTTTTTCTCTGAGGGTGGAAATTTATAGAAACTGTACCAGGTTAACCCATCCCTAATGATGACTGGCGTGTGTAGGATTCAGGGTAGAGGAATACATTCGAGCCCATTTCCCCTACAAACAGTTGCCTTCCTGTTATCCTGCCTACCAACTAAAACCACCCTCTTCTACTTGTGCGCAGTGGACTGTCGCACGTACCGTTTTTCGAAAGTGGGATGGTTGCTATAAGGCTGACGACACTTTCAAAGCACTACCTTCTCTTATTTATATCTTATCTCTGTCGTTGGTACGGCTGGTGTTTCTCTTCTTTTTTATTACTATTCACATGTAATTGTGTACAATATTCCATCCCTACTTACTTCCTGTCATCTTCACAATAATCTCGTTCACAGTAACTGGATTCATACCTTATTCTCTATACATTCTGTTTCTCTCCACTGTCCATATATTACACTTCAACATTGTGTGAGTAACAGTGTCAGAGTATTCACAGTATGATGAATAGTATGAAGATGTATCCACAGTTCTGAATCTATAAAGATATATCCAGAGTCTACCCAGTCTCTTAGGCTCGGGATCAACATATTGGTCCACTGAGCAACATCTTTCGTGTTGTTCCACTCTTCTTGCCATCTTTCTATTGATCTTTCTCTTTCTTATTTTTTTATGGCTGCTGTTAAATATTGTCTTCTCTCATAGAGATGTCTTTTTTCTACTGCTAGCACATGTAACATTTTACAAGTAGTATGATAAATAATCTCATAGCTTTGACTTATATTTAAATAAGAAGAAAATCCACTTCCTACGATGAAAACCATCAGTATGCATGTTGCGACACTAACGCAACTGAAATAAGAGCATTGCTTAGACTCTTGTACTCGACAGGGGTGTTTAAGTCTGCTGGGCTTCATTTAGAACATTTTTGGTGTACCAATGGAACCGGAATAAGCTTCTTTAAAGAGACGATGTCTTTACGACGATTTATTTTTTTACAGTCTTGTTTACTTTTTGACAATAGAGAAAATTGAGAAGAAAATGACTTAACTAGAGCAATTTTCGAAAAAATTATGCGAAATAGCCAAGACTTGTTTATGCCAAGCGAATACCTTATTATTGATGAAAAGCTGGAGGCATTTAGAAGCCTCTGTGGTTTTGCCAGCATATGCCGAAAAGCCTGCATAATACGGATTAAATATATTCGCTCTCGTTGATGCAAAATATTCGATAATTGGTTTACAAGTTATGAACTGATGCTGAAGCTGTTAAAAGATCCATCAATTAATATCAACTGGAACTGTAAGAAAAAACAAAAGGCAAATAATTGAATGTTTTCTACCATCTAGGAATAGTCCAATACATTCTTCAAAATTCGGATTTCAAGAAAGTATACCGTTAGTTCCACATATACCAAAAAAAAAAAGGAAAAAAAGTGGTTCTTCTAAATGTCGAATTTTTAATTTGTGAGAAATCCGGTAAAAGAAACGTGCCACTATTTAAATCCTAAGTTGGAGAATTGGCAGTATAAATAAGTTTGCAGAAATTGTAAGTACTAACAAATTACTATGCCTCGGGAGATTCTTAGCTTAGGAGAGTTTGGCTGCCAAAAGGAGATAGAAAAAAAGGCTTTTTTTTCGACAGTATGATCAAGCAAAACCAGAGAAGGATTTTTTTCGCTAGGAAGCTAATTAAAGTTAATCATTTTAGTAAAGTACAGAGGCAAATTGTTAAGATGAAACAATTTGAGATTTGTTTATTTATATGAAAATTTTTAAAGCTATTTTATCATTATACTTTAATTGTATTGCACAAATTTGCATTCCATTATTTATTTCCTTCTATTGCTCTTGTAATTGATCACTATAAAAGTAAAGATATTTCTGAACTCAAATAAGAACGCTAAGATAAGAAAACATATAATTATTAATTTGGTGCCTGTATTAAAAATTAATCACATATTGTTAATTAACGTCCTAGATATAACCGGAATTTGGAAATCTTTTCTTTTACCTCACAATGTAAATAGAGAATTGGGGGATTTGAATGTAAATAAAGACAACAAGATTCATAGATAGCCCAGGAGTTATTAGAGAATTTTTATACTTGCATATCGATATTTTAAGTAATTTCAACATGCTACAATATATGCAGGCATCTGTTTTTAAGTTAAGATATAAATAAGGATATTTTTGTACTCCAATGAAATCCAATGTTAATCCTCAATAGATTTTTCGAGAGGACAAATGAAGGTATAAGAGTTTTACGAAACAATAAACATTGAAAATTAAAATGCAGTTTCGGGACTTTTCTAATACTCAAATTTATTTATAAGCGATTGTGTCTACAGATAATTAGTAAGGATTAACATTTTAGTAAAAAATATTTGCATGAATTGTTTAGAATAAGAAATTGGATCAATTTTTTTCTATGGAGTTAAAACAAAAGATTTCGATATGGTTATTCCAAATGGCCTAGGATGACGTATAATTTGTCTCAACAAGAAACCGATAGATATTTTTTTGTCTGTATAATAGGACGAAATGATGATAAAGGAAAAAGGATGGAGCAACAAGATATGTCCTTTCTTGTAGTGTCTTGGTCAAGGAAGAGATTTGGAGGAATGGGTACAAACATAATTATTACCTATATCTGATAGTTTACCCTACTTTCATTTTATCACATACAATATTCTTACACAAGTTGGCTTACGTCATTGCTCTAATGTAGGATCATACATTAAATGTATTTAAGCAATTATAATCTATTTCTAATGAGTGTAGAGTAATAAAATCTCATGAAGTATTCAAAAGCGCTACAGGGTAATCCGTCAATAATCCGTCAATAAATTCCGTCCGCATTGCAAAATTCTGTCGTTTCATAAAGAGCAGGTAGGTATCACCCTGTTTTAAGGGATTAGTCCATTGTTATCGACAGATAAACACTGAGCCAGAGGCGCGCTAGTGGGTTAATTGACAAAAGAATATGCATTCTTAAAAATCATATTAAAGGAAATAAAAATGTAATACAGCAGAACAGTGTTATTAAAAAAATATAAAATGTAACAATAAAATATATACGAACCGAAATCGGGAAATACTCACAAACACACACGAATGAACTTTACATATTGAAACACTTGTGGGGAGTTTAAATCAATTTATTCACAAAAACTACAAAAACTTTACTGGATACGTTATTACAATTCTACATCACTATAGTCTTCATCCGAAGAACTGTCATCATCCCCTGGTGTTATAATTATAGGGTCAACCACCTGATCGACCAAGTTGTCCAGTTCCCACATTTTATCTTCCTCTTTTAAAACATGCTGGATTGCTTTTTGCCAGTTTTCTGATGTGATTTCCATAATGGCTTGATCAAACAATACCTTGACATCTTTCATTTTAAATGTGGTATTGTGCCTTGCAACATATCCTTTAACTTGTGCCCATATAAGTTCTATGGGATTTAATTCGCAATGATATGGCGGTAGGCGTAGCACAGTTACTTTATACTTTTCTGCTACATCTTCTACGGCATATTTTATGAAGCGAGATTTATGTTGTTTTACTACGGCTAGTAGTTCCCTCTTTATTGAATTCGTCTCAAACTGAATACCTTTATTTGACAGCCAGTTAATAATTTCTTGCTTTCTCCAAGCTGAAGTTGGTACCTTCTCTATGCGCCTTGAATGGTAGCTTGCATTATCCATAACCACGACCGAATCAGCTGGAAGAAATTTTAACATTTCCCCGAAGTAGTCTTCGAAGACATCCGAATTCATGTCCTCATGATAATCTCCCGTCCGACACGACTCAAAGCTTAACAAACCTTCTTTTAAAAATCCTTCTTCGCTTCCAATGTGAGCAATTATAAGCCTCTTCCCTTTTCCCGAAGGCACTTTAATACCCGTCGAAAGGCCTTCTATGAAAGCTTGGCGAGCACTTGTTACATTTTTATCTTGCCACATTTTTTGGACTATATAACCTTCGTTTATCCACGTCTCATCAAGATAAAAAATTTTCTTGTGCTCTCTGCGGTACTGTTTTATAGTTCTCAAATATTTTCGTCTCCAGCAAATGATTTCATCACTTTCCAGTAATAGTGCCTTTCGATTGTGCTTTTCCCAGGAAAAATTCATACTTTTTAAAGTTTTCCATAAAAGTTTTCTGGATATCAAAGGAATATCGTTATCTTGGCTTATCTCCATTAGTATTTTGTCAAGGGTGGGTATTTCCTTTTTAAAATAAAACGAATGAACTTTTCTTCGAATGTCACGTTTGGTGTCTTCACCTAAGATTTTTATTGGTCTTCCTGATTTTCTCTTGCATGGACTTAACTGGCCTGATATCTTTCTTTCTCGCAATAATTTAAAAATCGTGGACTGTCCAATTCCAGTCATTCGGGCACATCGCTCAACACTTTCTTGCACAGACAAACTAGGGTGATCGTGTTTTATGCAATCATATACATTTAAAATTATAACTTTTTCACTAACAGATAGCGGAGAATTTTTTACACCTCTTTTCTTTGGAGTAAATGTCGCCATTTTATAACTTTTTCACTATTTCTATATCACAATATTACTGTACGTTTAATTGGTGTAGTAACAATTACTAACTCGAATGTCGAATGTCGAATGATAATAATAAAATAAAAGAGGGATTATAATGAAAGTGTAAGTAAAACCTCATTACGCGTTATTAGTCTTCATGTTGATTTATTTTAGTTCTTAGTAATATTAGGAGGTGCGTCATACCCTTATCAGTTTCTTCTAATGCTTTTATTCGTTCAGTAAGGAAGTGAATTTGTTTTTATAAATAAAAATGTAATTAGCTTTAATGACCATATAATAGAATACGAGTTTGAAGAATAAGTTAATCGAAAAATTAAATAAAATTGGTTATCACAAAATATCCAAAATATGATATTTTGAGGTACATCAATTTTTGACGACGAAGTTGACATCCGTCCATTTGCCTACGCCCATGACGACACCGAAATTCAGGCAAATTTTATGACACTTCATGATTTATTACTCTACACTCATTTGAAACCAATTATAACTTATTTTTGCTAGCTTATAATATAATTTTCACAATTAAATTTAATTTAATTCACCTTATTAACTTATTTTCGTTCACTTTAATTTTGAATATTACAACATAATTTTTTAAAACAATGTTATTACACACAATATTCTTATTGGGCTATTGTTTGAGTGGTCGTCAAAAATTCACATTGCCCTGTCTTGAGGACTTGTTAACCTTGATATCATTTGACTTCTTTTCCGACCTAGTTAGCTGGCTGGTTCTAATAGTTGGACAAAGTCGTCCTCCTTTCGAGAAGGAAGATGTATGTTTCTTTCATGTTAACTCTAATAACATCGACCTAGTGTCATTATATTATTAAAATTAACAATGATTGTCATGTAGTACAAAGACTTCTACACCTAATTACGTAGCTAGTTGTAACTTCTTTAAATGTAAGTATTTTTCACATGATTTGTAATTTAACAGTCAAAATTTCACCATGTGTTTGTATCATTTTAAAGTAAAAATATACTTTCAGGTTTTTCACTGATGATGGCCCGACTGGACCGAAAACGTTTTGAAGTTTTGTTATACTTTTGGATAAATTTTAAACATTTTTGATATAATATACTATTATATACTAGCAGTCTTTACTTCTATGTAATTTTTTTTATAAAAATTATTGTTTTTTATCGTTGAATAAAAATTTAAAATAAGGTGCCTTCTCCATTTTATAAAAACATAGTTGATAGCAAATTTGTACCACTAACTGGTGGATTAAAGTAGTAATTATTAGTCTCACATTAATGATATCTCGTTAATATTTGATTAATATGGATTATTAATTTCCCTTATTAGTACACTTGCTTGTTGAATAACCGTTAATCATAATTACGAGTTTGTTCAAATATACATACCAGTTAGACTGATTCAGTTATCCGCAGACTCTAACCAAAAGAATAACCAATATATCCTATTTTAAATCCTGTCACGTCACGTCCTTGTTGGAAAGTAACATCGTTGGCTTTTAAGCTTATTTTGTTATGTTTGTTAATAAATTTTATGTTTTTAAAAAAGTATAAAATAATTGATGCAGAATGAAGTACTATTTCCAGTATATTGGCAATATCTTTAACTTTTATATATATATATATATATATATATATATATATATAATAAAAGTTTGTGTGCAGATCTGTTGATTTTCTTAAAGTGTTATTGAAAAAACCTAAAAGAGATTTGATAAGGTATTAATAATATTAATATTTACAATTAATTTAGAACTGACATAAATTAAAGAAACCTACGAACAGCTTTTAGTTATTCAAAAACCTATTAGTTTATGTACTATGTTTAAGTTTTATAACAGCATTAACGATATTTGTTGGAACGAATCAATTGATTTTCAAATCCATCTTATTACATATTATACTCTTAGATTTTACGTATCACTGTTTTTCTTGCCTTTCTTTAATGTGTTTTAAATTCTGCTAATGCTTCAACGACTTGTTAGAAAAATTTATTAACGGTTCTTTTAAAAAGAAGTTCTACAGGTTATATCGGAAGCCTATACAAACTACTTAAAAACTTCATAATATAAGCATATAATTGACGCAGAGAACGTGCCTTGGTGAGAAAGTAAATCAGAGTTTTTAGCACTGGCACAAATAATTCCATGTTTTAACATTACTTAAGTAACAACAGTCCCTTCAATATTATCATAAATAGATTCAGCGATTAAATGAATAGCAAGGCGAAACAAAAAAAGACCGAGACAAAAACGACATCAGTTCCAAAGTTTTCAAAAATAACAGAAAAATTTACGGCACAAAAATAAATTCATCTTCAAATTCACCCAACACTGCTTTCACTTACGATATAACACAGGTAAAAATAATTTTTATTTGTAAATGAATTTATTGTCTTTTTCAATGCACTATAACCAACTTAATATCTTTCAATGTAAATAACAAACATGAGGGTATTTTTTATATAAGTATACCTATATATAATATATAGATATATATAGATATATATATATATATATATATATATATATATATATATATATATATATATAGGGAAAAAGAGAGATAGATAGAGAGAGAGAGAGAGAGAGTATATATGTCCTCGGTTCCTAGCTACCTTTTTAGAAAATTATCTGAAAAATTATCAATATAATACGTGTTATTGCTAAGATAGTTAAGGCCTGTTTAAAAACAAGATTTTTAGGTTGGTTCCTAGGTATGAACGGTGGAGAGGTAAGACACAAAACTGGCCCCAGCCGATATCGAGGGGAATGAATTCAAGTTTAGGTTTGGAAGACGACCCATTGAAGACATACGTCGTTATGTAGTTTTGCAGAGACCGTCAAAATTTGATGAAAATAGTGAACTAGACTCTATCTAATATGTCAGTTTAGAAAAGAGTCTAGCACTATTTTTATTTTTTTAAGTACCCAAGAAATTTGTGTCGTTTAAAACAAATTTGAAATATGCTCACATTGTTCCAGTCCTTTTGTAACTGTTTCCATGTATATCGATGACTAGGAGATCTTTAAGAGATAGACTAGTCGCCAACTATCGCGCTAGCTCATTTAGCATTACCCAGGGTGCACGTGTAAAATTATTTTACGGACGCGAGCTAGATTACACCCCATAAGAACAGCGTAACAGCTAACAGCAGATGATTTCAATGTTACCTCCAGATGGCGCACGCTGTGGACTGAGGAAGCCCCACCTGAATTATCCAACCTTATTGACCCAGTCAAAAAGCCTGATGGCTTCGACCAGCCACGAAACATATGGAAGAGCCTAAACCGAATTAGAACGGGACATGCAGTATGCGCACACAACTTACATAAATGGTGAAAACAGCCATGGAAAACAGCCTACCTTCAGCTGCGACTGTGGAGCTTCAGATCAAACCATCCAACACATAGTGGAGATATGTGAATTGAGGGCATATCGAGGGGACCCAAAAGACTTTTTCAAAACTACGCCTGCAAGCCTTGAATGGATAGCTCAACTTGACTTAAAGATATAACCTTATCTGTTTGTATTATCTTGTATTTTATCTGTATTTTGTCTATGTTCGTTTTTATATAATCTTATGTTTGTATTTTTGAATTATGTACTTACGTTTTTTTTTACAATTATTACTGTATTTACTAAATGTGTTGAGCCATACGCTAAATAAATAAATCCAGTCCTTTTAAGAGGCAGATTTCCAAGTTTTGTGTTCGGTGCCAGCTTCAACCTCAAATGATCAGTCCTATCGCAGTGTGAGATGTAGTTTTTTTGTTCCAGTGGCGGAAATTTTAATAATCCAGTTTCCAACCCAAGAAGTGCTAGTGCATTGTTTTTTTTTTGTGAAACCAAGGTAACTTTTTCGTTTTAAAACTTTCAAAAAAAATTAATAAACATTAAAATAATAATTGCTTTCATAATTTAAATAAAAAATAATAAAAATAAAAGGTTTTAATAATTAATATTGTAAATCTTATGGTGTGGCTATGCTGTCATTTTAATTGTTCTCTGTTAAATTCAATGTTGACATAAAATATGACAGCTAGATTCATATTTTTGTGACATTAGCTTGTTTTGTTTTTAGAAAAGGTTAACCTTTATGAATAGTTTTATTTAAAAAGATAATTCTTTACTTGTAATAATTTTTTATTTGCCACAGTTTATAGCCCAGTAACATTTGTAAGTTATGTAGCAATTTCCACTTGTAAACGAATAGGACACATGTAAGTTTTCTTTGTTATCTCTATATTTACTTTTGTGGCTAATAATATAGTCTTTATGTTTAATTTATCTCTCTGAACCATTTTGTTTATTTTAGAAAACTCTCCTATATATATATATATATATATATATATATATATATATATATATATATATATATATATATATATATATATATATATATATATATGCGGAGAGCAAACGAAAAATATATCCAGAGGCAAGACCAAAATAGGAAAAGAAGACCAATTACTTTCAAAAAAGGTGAGAAGGTTATGGTGAGAGCATTGCGCGTGCCCAACATACCTAGCAACGTGTGCGGAAAGTTAATGCCTGTTTTTGAGGGTCCGTACATAGTAAACAATGAGAATGGGATAAATAGTTATGAGTTGAAGCACATAGAATCAGACAAGATTAGGGGAATTTATAATATCAACGATGTTTACAAATATTATGAATAAAATATTGGTATTGTTTTTGCATAGAGAAAAATCCCTGCATAATTCAGTAATTTTTATCATATGCAAAGGCGGGGATTTGTCATACTTTTTCTTTCCCAACCAAAGAAAAAAATAAATAAAAAGATCCATCGGAATAAAATTTTAAGATATCATTATAAACAAGATGTATATAGTATTTTAAGTTAAGATTTAGTGTAGATAAGAATAGAAATTTGTTTGGCAAACGACCTTTTTCCGTTTCAAACAAAATTATCAAAAAACCTTTGTTTAGAATTAGAAGACATTTTACCTGTAAGTTAATCTTTTCATTGTTTGTATAGTCGAGTATTAAATGACCATATTCTAATCTTTTGAAATATGTATAAATTGTGTATTGACAAAACCAATTTTAAAGTAAGCTATTTAGTTTTTCTCTGAAACCGAAATTAGGCTTTTCCAAAATCATGGTAAACACAATTTGAGCTTTTGATTGGACGGTCGTTTTTAAATGGGAATTTGTGAGCCGATCAGGAGACCGGAGGAGTTAGTTATATTTTGGTCATCGAAAGGAAACAGTCGTTTGTCTCAAGATAGGGTGTGGTTCGTGAGTTTGGATACCGGCGTAACGAAAAGAAGTGAATAGTTTGCAGAAGGAGATAACAAGTAGATTAAAAGAGGTCCTTGTATCTACCGTGGGCATCTTATAAAGTATATGTGAAAGTATTCTTACAGCATCAAGTTGACAAAAGGAAGTCCTGGTGTCATAAATAAGTAGCTGAGTTTGGAGAAGTGAATCAGGTGTTTTTTGTGTAGTCTGCAGGAGGTATGCAGAGACGTTAAGAAGGAGCCGAGGTGCCAAAAAGGAGAGATCACATCGTTGAGGAGACTGGACTTTTCTGGGTATGTTCCAACATACAACTCAAGAAGAAAATAAGCTGTAAGTGTTTGTACAATTGAATTTTATATCTGTGAAGGATCGGTTTGACATCATGGTCATTAGCATTCAAATTTAAGAACTGAGGTTTTGTTAGGCTAATCAAAAGTTTAAAGTTTTGTTGTTTCTTGTTTCAAGTAAAGAAAATTTTAAGTAAAATTGGTTTTCACGTAATATAAATGTATGTAGCTTTATAATCTTATTATTATAAAAATTTGATTTATTTTCTTGTATGCTGATTGATAAGATAACGACAGAATTTAATAATTGTTTTATTCGTTCATATAAAATAAAGAAACGTAAATCTTTGTAATATAATATATTTGTATTCTTATCCTTTCTTCTCTCTCCCGATAAAAGACAACTAGAAAATCTTTTGAATCCATCGAACACAGGTAATATAAGGATTATTTTACCTTTGATAACAAATAAGTTATAATTCTTTTTTATTGGCTCAATAAACTAAGATTAAAGTCAAAATAAACAATCATAATAATATATATATATATATATATATATATATATATATATATATATATAATATATATATATATATATATATATATAATATATATATATATATGTATATATATATATATATATATATATATATATATATATATATATATATATATATACTTAAAGTTAATGTGGGCTTTCACAACGGAGGATTGGAGGAGTTTAACGATTCAAAATAGTGCATGGTCTTCCTTTCATTGCACAAAAAACTGATATAGTTGGCACAAGTTCTCTGGTATAAGTATTATGAAATTTGGATCATGGTCCGCTGTTTGGGCCTGTAGGCTATATTTTTTTTTAATTTTACCCTAATCACTACATTTGAAGTTTCAACTACCTTTACAGAGGTGTTACAGTATAACCTTCGTCAATATACATCTTAATAATTGAAATTGTTACTAATCAACTAAGAAATAAATAACATTGACAGATATTGGTTAACTTGTGTTTTGTTGTCTGTACTCGAATTGTGCAGTAATAACAAATCATATATTTATAGGGGTCATAAATCAACAATTTTATATATATTTATATATATATACAAGAAATACTGGATATTTTTGACTGTCGATATAAACAAACAACACAGTTTATTAGGGCTGCAGTCAGTAGGTTTGGCCGGGATGTTATAGAAACACTCTTTTGACTTTTGGTCGAGCTTTCGGAATTATTTTATTCCTTCTTCAAGACATAGTCGTTGAGATTATTTTTGTAAAGCTAAGACACTCAACATTAAAAACACAAATATAAAATATAACATTTAAAATAATGGACAATATACATTTTAAAATTTAGTTGAAAAGTTAAAATTTTGTTAGTGACATATTTTCGTGGTGTGTTTTGACTTCCGAAAGCTCGACCAAAATTCAAAAGAGTGTTTCTATAACATCCCGGCCAAACCTACTGACTGCAGCTCTAATAAACTGAGTTGTTTGTTATATATATATATATATATATATATATATATATATATATATATATATATATATATATATATATAACATATATATATATATATATATATATATATATATATATTATATATATATATATCATATATATATATATATATATATATATATATATATATATATATATATATATATATATATATATATATATATATATTGATCATATTTGTAAACATTGTCATAAATATACTGTATAATAATATATAATAAATAGCCACTAAACAGTGAACACTTATCAACCACAAATTAACATTCGTCTTTTTAGTAAGTTTTCAGGTTCGTTGGTTTTTTAAACAGGAAAATATGCCTAACGGAAAAGATAAGATAGAACGTGTTTGTGACACGTGCGCCTTGTCAGGTAACGGTTAGTGAATATCGTAGTGTTTTTGTTTTGTTTGTACCAAACTAGTTCTAAAAAGTTGATAAAGTTTGCACCTATTTTGCTATGTATTTATTTATCTCACATGAGTCGTTGAACAATGATTCTATTTTTCAAGATATTTAGTTTTATGGACAATTTAACTTGTTTTTCAATTATAACATTTAACAGTTTTATGGGCGAAAATATCGGCTTTTACAAAATTTTATGGATCGAAACAAGTAGCTAATGTTTGACAAGAAGAAGACATACGTAAGAATAACTAAAGTTAAGCAACAGCATTTTTTAATGCTAATTAACTTATGTTGATTTTTTTTTTTTTTTCATTTGTTGAATAAAACAAGCTTACAACTCCTGAACTTAGTTTCATTTAATAACCTAAGTATAACTGGAGAATTATCGAATTCTCACTCGCAAATCGTAGCATGATAAAAAAGTTATAATGTTAATGCAATGTTTAGTCACAATCGACCTAAATTTGTAGTCAAAACAAAAAGCATAATTATTGCCATAATTTATTATACTAATCCTCACACTGTCAGACAAACAGACCGCACAAAGCTGAAGGTCTATTTTTTTATCTTTATTTTGCTTAGTTCGATTAAATTTGAGAATAAGTTAATTCTTCTTCTTCGTCATAGCCTTCTATCGTTCATTTTTGGACACAGGCCTCTCCAAACTTCTTTCATTAATCTCTATCCTGAGCAACATATTTCCAATTTGTTCAGTCTATTCTTTTTATGTCATCTACCAATCTCATCTAAGGTCTTTCTCTTATCGTCTACCTTTGTTAGGTTTCCAATGTTGTAGTGTGGCGTTTCAACGTTGGTCTTTTTGTCTAGCAGTGTGACCTGCGAAGCTCCATTTGTGTTTGGAAATTTTTGTTGTGATATCCTCGACTTTTGTTTCTGATCTTACTTAGTCGTTCCTCTTTTTATCTGAAAATCGTATACCTAACATTGCTCTTTCCATTGCTCTTTCTATTGTGGCTAGTTTTTTCATATTTGTCTTGCTTAGGGTCCAGAACATCTATATGTCATGATAGGAAGGGTGCAATGGTTGAACACTGTGCTCCTTAAGTATTGAGGTACTTTGCGGTTCTTAAGTATCCAACTGAGTTTTTTAAATCCTGCCGTTCCACTCGTTCTCTTGCTGATTTCCGTACTTTGGTTACCTTTGACAAGTTTTAGAATTTGGCTTAGGTAGATAAAATCCTAGACTTTTTCTATTTTACTGCCATTTATAGTTATACAACTGAGGTCGTCGGTGTTTGTCTTTTGGGAACTGTCATCCTAATTTGTAGTTCCTCCAATGTGCTAGCTATTATGACGATGTCGTGATAAGTTAATTACCAGAAGTAAATACGATTAAGCAATAGGACTCATTCCTAATAATAATTAAAGTTTCTTTGGAATTTATAGAATAAAAGGTTTGAAAGTTTAGTATGTGTAAGCTATTTATTCTCAACATGTTTCCATTGAATTCCATCATCATCATTATTTTCCAGTCTTATGGACGACATAGGTCTCCATTAAACTACTTCACTGGATTCTGTCTTGAGCTGTTCTAATCCAGTGTCTTTTCATATAGTTGCTCCAATGTATCGACAGTCTACCTCTACTTTTTTGTCTGCGCGAATTCTCTAATTTATTATTCTTAAAACTCTCTTGTCGTCTTGCAACATGCTCTACCTACTTCCTTTTTAGTATCATAATTCGCTGTATTACGTGTTGGAATTTTGTTTTTTGTCGGATGTATGTATGTATTTTTTATGCAGTCTTGAATTTGAATTCCAAGCATAACTCTTTCCATTTTTCTTTGAGCGACCTCTGATTTATGTACGGCGTTCTTTGTCATTGTAAGTATTTTGACACTTACAATAAGTAAGTGTTTAAGTCGTACTATGATGCACATTGATCGTATAATTTTTTTGGTTAGGTTAGATTAACTTCAGTTAGGTTATAACCCAGTTTTTTTAACAAAGTCTATTATGGCCTTAGATGACAATTCTACGAAGTCGTAGGGCTCCTTGGGATCGATATTTTTTAGTTTATCGCTATAATGTTTTTAGAGATGTCCTTAACTTTTCATGTGCCATTTTTTCCCCGAGTACCAAATTAATCTTCTTTAGTTAGCTCTTTTATTATTTAATCGTGAATCCGATCCTTTATTTATTACTTCCGTTTGTTTTCCAATTTCTTTGTGTTATTCTTTCAATTTATGCCAGTTTTAGTATAGTTATGTGGAAAATTCTTCTACTACTTTAAGATTTATGTTTTACCTTTTGCCAGTTTTCTTATCAAGACCTTTAAGCTTTTATTTTTGTTAATTGTTTTCTTGATTTTTTCATTATTAAAATTTCTTAATTTCCTTTTATGTTTTCTAAATATATTTATTTAATTTCCTCACGTTTTGGTAGTTAAGTTGTCTTACTTTAAAAGCTTTTATTTTTCATTAGTTGTTGAGTATGTTTGCTTAACTTAGTGTTCCTTTTGTTTTTTTTTGTAGAATTTATTAGTTGTTTGAAGATGGGATTAAGCTGTTTATTTATTTTAAGTTTTTCTATCAGCCTAAGTATTTTCGTTTGCGGACTTTACGATCATTTCTTGGTATTCATCGAGATTATCTCGGTTTTGCCATACGCGCTTTTTATTTTTTATTAATCTGACTCTTACGTGACCTAGGCTGATTTTTATTGTTGCTCGTACCATCCCATGATCGCTTCCAATGTACATTTGGTTTAGAACCGTTACGTCCGGCTTAACCACATCCATCATTAATTTGGTTGCTTATAGAAGTAGCTGTTCATAAAAAATAAGCCATTTTCTAAGAGGAAGTTTAAAAGAGCTTCTCCCAGCTCATTTCGAGTGCCAGACAAAAAGTTTCCTGGAATATGTTTATTTCATCTCACTCTGTCTCTCAGCTAATTTCTAGTACTAAGCCCAAAGTTTCCCGAGATACGTCTATTTCGGCGGATTCCAATTTTCGCGTTAAAACCTCCACTTATAAAGCTAATATGAGTATAAGTTTCTTGCATAGCTCTCTAAATATCATTGCTCAAGCTGTTAATTTTTTTGACAGACTGGGTACTAATTGGTGCGTGAACTTGAATTATCTTGAGATTGTGATTGATGGGTTGTTTTCATTTTTCTTGTTGATAATCTCAATTCTATCAATAAATTTATCTTGTTTACCCACATGGTAAAACGCGTGACCGGATTTAAGTGTGTACCAGCTTTCTCCTCTTTGTCTTAACTTTCAGGTAAAGTTGTTATTACTGGCAAATATTTTTATCAGATATTCGCACTTACCCCCTGTTTTGTGTGGATAGCCGTAGTTGGGTATGATAAATCCGTACGACTTAAGTGGACTGTATATTTGGTTTTTATTATTTTAAAAATACATATTACAACTTAAAACTTATAATGTAAAACTAAAAAACCTAAAGTTTGTCCGTTCTTGTGTGCCATCTTGATTCTGTCTCCCCCGCGTTGACATGACACCTTGCCACGAGTCGGCGCATAGATGCCGCGTACAGAGTCGGCTTAACTACACTGTTCATGCCGCCCCCCTTGAAAGGCTGAAGTAACACATGCCTTTCAACAGACCGAAATAGTCAACAACTATATAACCGGGCGAGCTAATTGTCACTAATCGGTAAAACACATAGTTTCGCGCATGCTCTTTTGAATGTACCGTGAGCAGTACGAACACACACAACGCGCACTATCCCATCGCTGCCCGGATACACATCGACTACTCTTCCTAGTTCCCATTTCATTGGAGGAAGTTTGTCATCTTTGAGAATAACCATCGAGCCCCTTTGGATATTAGGACTTGCTGCTTTCCATTTTGTACGTTGCTGAAGAGATGACAAATATTCTCGCGACCATCTAGCCCAAAAATGTTGAATAACTTGCGTAAGATGATGATATCGCTTGAGTTTGTTTGTGTGGACATCTGTGAGATCCTCTTGTGGTACAGCCATTAAGGAATCTCCATTTAAAAAAATGTCCTGGCGTGAGTACACCAAGGTCAAGTGGATCATTGGATAATGGTAAGAGAGGTCGTGAGTTTAAACATGATTCAACCTGTGTCAGGAGAGTATACATCTCATCATATGTGTATTTGTTTTCCCCCAATACCCTTTTTAAATGATATTTTACAGACTTAATAGTTGACTCCCATACCCCGCCAAAATGAGGAGAGTGGGGAGGTATGAATTTCCAATTGATTTGGTGATCAGCAAAATGCTGGAGAAACTTTGACTTGATATTTGTATCACTTATAAATGAGTACAGTTCCTTCAGATGATTGTTTGCCCCCACAAAATTTGTAGCATTGTCAGAGTACAAGTTTTGACAGAGACCCCTTCTAGCAACAAAACGTTTAAAACAGTTTAAGAATGACTCGGTAGTTAACTCATAAACCAATTCAATATGAGTTGCCCTAGTAGTAAAGCAAGTGAATATACAAATGTAACTCTTAACAATTTTACAGTTTCTTAGGTTGCTTGTTTTTAACTGAAAGGGACCACCATAATCAATACCGCAATTAAGGAAAGGTCTGGATGCTACTACTCGTGATCTAGGTAATTGACCCATTAGATTATTTATCGTAACTGGCCTTGCCCTAAAACATGTTATGCACTTGTGCAGAATATGTCTGATTGTATTACGCCCTGAAAGAATCCAAAATTTTAGCCGTAAAATAGATAATAAAGTTTGTTGTCCCATATGTAAATGTTTAAGATGATATGAAGTAACGATAAGCCGTGTGAGCACATGATTTTTTGGTAAGATAATTGGATGTTTTTGTGAAAATGGTAAATCTGAATTTTGTAAACGTCCACCAACTCTTAAAATACCTTCTGAATCTAAAAAAGGGTTTAATGAGATGAGACTGCTTGTCTTACATAGTGAGCCCAATCTTTTTATTGACAAAATGTCTGAACCAAATGTTTCCAATTGAGCCATTTTGATTAGAATTCTTAGTGCGCCCTCCCTTTCATCAACAGTAAGTATACCCCATTTACGTTCACCTATTGGCAATCTACAATTGTTTATAAATCGCAGAATATAAGCTGTGGTTTTTTGTAACTTGTTAAGACTTGAAAATCTATCCCAAATTGTATGCAATGTTGTAACAATTAATGAAAATTTAACTGGCCTTTTATCTGGCACTTCCAAAGTACTTAAGTCATTTATATTAAAATAAGGCCATTTCTCCTTATCTTCCATTAGCCATTTTGGACCATTCCACCAAAGTGAAGAATCTTTAAGTAATTTTGGTTCCATCCCCCTGGATATGATGTCGGCTGGATTTTCTTTGGAGTGGATGTGATGCCACTCATATGTTTTAGTCAAATTTTGAATCTCCGAAACCCGATGTGACACAAATGTTTTCCATTTTGAAGCCTCGCCCTTTATCCAATGTAATGTAATTGTCGAATCTGTCCAAAAATGCACTTTATTAAATCTTATGTCCATTGTATGTATAACTTCCCTGGCAAGTTTTGCGCTGAGTAACGCCCCACATAACTCTAACCTTGGTAATGAGATTGTCTTTAACGGAGCTACTCTTGATTTAGAACATAGTAGATGCACATGATATAACCCATCATGTCTTATTGACCGTACATAAATTGCTACCCCATATGCAATTTCCGATGCATCACTGAAGCAGTGAAGTTCAATGTCCTTTGGTTGTAAGCATAACACGTGTCTTGGAATTTGTGTTTGGTGTAAATCTGAAATTGTTTCCTTAAATTTGTTCCAAGCGGTGTGAAGATCCTGAGGTAATGACTCATTCCAATCCAATTTGAGCTTCCATAATGATTGCATAATTACCTTAGCCGTGATTATGACTGGTCCCACAAGACCCAGAGGGTCAAATATTTGAGAAATCATTGATAATACTGACCTTTTGGTTGTCTGAGATTGTATATTAAAATTAATATTGTACTGCAAGATGTCCAATTGAGTATTCCAGTACAACCCCAAAGTTTTACTAGTGATGTCTTCAGACAAATAATGCTCAACTTGTTGATTATTTTGTAAATCCCCTTCAAATACTTCTGGTTTATTTGAGACCCATTTTCTGAGCTGAAATCCTGCTGAGCTCAAAATGAAACTGATGTCCTGTTTTAACTTCCTAACCTCTTCAATTGTGTCCCCTCCTGATAATAGATCATCTGCATAAAAATCCCTCAAAATAGTTTGACAAGCTTCTTGTAAATTTGACATATGTTCATATGCTGCTTGTTGTATACATCTTATTGCGAGAAAGGCTGATGGTGCTAAACCATAAGTTATTGTGTTTAATTTGTATGTGCTTATAGGTTGGTCCGATGAAAATCTCCAAAAAATTCTTTGTAAATCCCTTTGTTTTGAAGAAATAAGAACTTGCCGATACATCTTTTCAATATCAGAAGCAATGACAACTTTATGTTTTCTAAACCGTAGGAAGATGTGTAATAAATCTTCCTGAAGCCTTGGTCCCACCATTAATACATCATTCAATGACAAATTATTGTATGTTTTAGCAGACGTAGTACGTTTTTGTATGTTTTAGAAATAATTAAATTGATGATTATGTTATGAAAAGACTTCATATTCAAAGACTGTATTAATAAAAAAAATCCACACACACACACACACACACACACACACACACACACACACACACACACACACACACACACACACACACACACACACACACACACACACACACACACACACACACACACACACACACACACACACACACACACACACACACACACACACACACACACACACACACACACACACACACACACACACACACACACACACACACACACACACACACACACACACACACACACACACACACACACACACACACACACACACACACACACACACACACACACACACACACACACACACACACACACACACACACACACACACACACACACACACACACACACACACACACACACACACACACACACACACACACACACACACACACACACACACACACACACACACACACACACACACACACACACACACACACACACACACACACACACACACACACACACACACACACACACACACACACACACACACACACACACACACACACACACACACACACACACACACACACACACACACACACACACACACACACACACACACACACACACACACACACACACACACACACACACACACACACACACACACACACACACACACACACACACACACACACACACACACACACACACACACACACACACACACACACACACACACACACACACACACACACACACACACACACACACACACACACACACACACACACACACACACACACACACACACACACACACACACACACACACACACACACACACACACACACACACACACACACACACACACACACACACACACACACACACACACACACACACACACACACACACACACACACACACACACACACACACACACACACACACACACACACACACACACACACACACACACACACACACACACACACACACACACACACACACACACACACACACACACACACACACACACACACACACACACACACACACACACACACACACACACACACACACACACACACACACACACACACACACACACACACACACACACACACACACACACACACACACACACACACACACACACACACACACACACACACACACACACACACACACACACACACACACACACACACACACACACACACACACACACACACACACACACACACACACACACACACACACACACACACACACACACACACACACACACACACACACACACACACACACACACACACACACACACACACACACACACACACACACACACACACACACACACACACACACACACACACACACACACACACACACACACACACACACACACACACACACACACACACACACACACACACACACACACACACACACACACACACACACACACACACACACACACACACACACACACACACACACACACACACACACACACACACACACACACACACACACACACACACACACACACACACACACACACACACACACACACACACACACACACACACACACACACACACACACACACACACACACACACACACACACACACACACACACACACACACACACACACACACACACACGTCTTTATTAATCGCTAATGTTAAGGAAATGAACATTTTTAGCGTATTTTTCGTGATCGTTTTAGAAAATCAATATATATATATATATATATATATATATATATATATATATATATATATATATATATATATATATGTATATATATATACATTATATCCACAGTCTGTATTATTGGAAAAACTGTTTTCCAATAGATGGTAAAAATAATGGAGAAATTATTAGTCCATTTTGTATTCACGAACTTTAGTGACTTTATGTTATTCGCTAGGGAAGAAAAATACCATTATTAGTGCGATTTTGAAAACCTTTCAAAAAATTTTATTTGCAAAAAAAAGTTTCTATTTCAATAACCAGAAGACAAGCCTCGAAGATGGAGGAAATAGTAGAAATTATGAGGATATAAGATTTGTTTTCTAAAAAATTACTGTACAAAAGAAGAGATCTGACAAGTGCTGAGAAAGAGATATTATCTGTCAAGATAAGTGATGTGAAAGAAGATCTAAAAGCGAACTCTAGATGCTGGTCAAGAAGACCTGAAATAAAAATTTAAACAAATGCAAGATTGATTCAAAATATTAAAACATATTGATCGAACCATGCTTCAAATATTGGTTAAAGTTTTATACATGATAATACTGAAGATACTAGTGATGCGACGAAACAAGAAGTAAGAAACAATTTGGGATACTGTATTAAATGAATCAAGTCGAAAAAAAAATAAAGCGTGGCAATATAGAGATAGCTAATAATAATAAAATAGCATCAAAAACTATAAGTAATACCAAAAAAAACACTGATTCCAAAAGGTTCACTATAAATCAAATGTTTATGATCTATACAGATCCAATGACATAAAAATTGATAGTTAGAAAACTGAAAACAAAGAAAATGATAAATGGGCATAAAAAAGTATCATATATTTTACTGATCCAGAAGATGTGAAATATTTTTAAAATAAATAAAACGGTGCTGCTTTCCACAAGTGGATAATGATTTTATGACAAAGTATCAGAAAAATTATGGAGTTTTAGATATTAAAAAAATTAAAGTTAAAAAGGATCATCCAATGGTAGAGATAGTGCAAGCACTCCTGACCATGGCGCAGTAGACGAAATTTGGTTTAGTCCCCACTTCCATGTAAAACGCATTGTATTATGCACTGTATAATTCAACTTACAATAGAACCTCTCTGCCTTTACGTGAATTTGACTCCGCCTTCGCGCAGCTCCATAGTCAGGAGTGTTTGAACTATCTCTAAAGGTAGAAGAGAAAACTAAAAAGATTAAGGGAACAACAAAAATCTTCAGAATCTACATAGTTTCGACTAAATAAATGTCTTAATATTACTGTAAATGTTTTAATTTTACCAACAGATATCTACGGACAAAACTTTGTAGACTAGACAGTTTAAAGTAGTTAGGAGAAAAATTGAAAATTAAGTTGTATAAGAAATCATACACAGGTTGCTCTAACGGTGGTGGTTTCTAATTCTATACTTTTATGAAAATCGAATCAGTGGATGTATTTTTATTATTGTTCTGAAGCTGTTTTCTTGTGGCATTTTAAAGTAACTAATATTTAGATGGGAATAAGCCACAATTAAAGGTTAAAGTACGTTTATTGACGTTTCAATTTCCACTTCGGAAATCGTTAATTAGTATTTATATTTTGAGAACGATTTCCGAAGTGGAAATTGAAACGTCAATAAACGTACTTTAACATTTTAATGGCGGCTATACGAAATATTTGGAATAAACAGATAATATGTAAAAGGTCTTTTGATTTTGACATATTTTAATAGATTTTGAAGTAAAAAAAAATATTGCTGCTGTATTTTGTCTTTATCATGTTGTTCCCATTTTGGGAACGTTGGCATGTAAGGTATTATGGATTTTCTAAAAAATAAAATACTTACCTGTTTGGAAAAATGTTTATTATTAGCATAAATGTCTAAAATAAGTAAAAATAAGATACAATATAAAACAATTATTTATTAGGTGTATGAAATTGGTCGAAACATTTATTTTTATGAAGTCGCTTTTCACATTTACTGCACTGAAGTCTAGTATTTTTATAGCACACAACACAACGCCCTTGGTTAGTGCCTTCGGGAATGTGATTTATCCCGTCAAATTTTATGTCGCTTAGAACAGAGGCAGATGGACCGCCTTTTCTTTTTCTTTGACCTGAACCTGCTTTTACAAGCGCGAGAGCAACGTGTCTGCGAAACTCGAGGTGTGTTATGTTTGTTCCTGCATTCACATGTTGAAAAAATCGAAAAGCTGCCACAACCGCCAAATTCAATCCATGAGCAAACAAGTTCCACCACCATTTTTTTGATCTAAGTCGGGGACGATAAGAAGCAGCTAAACGATCAAAAAGGTCAACACCACCCATTCCAATGTTATATTGTCTTATCAAATTTGGTTGAGTTACATCTTTTTTATGTTCAGACTTCACTCTTCTGGTTGTATTTTGAACAGGGGTTACTACAAAATGATTACTTGCGACTATTACAGGAGAATTGTCATTCCATTTGACACAAATAACATCGCCATCTGATTTGTAATCATAGGTCCCTCGATCTTGTTTTTTGATAGTTGACGATGAAACTAAAGGACATTTGTTGATCCTATTTTCTCGAACTGTACCACAAGCCCGTATACCGTTTTCTGATAAAGATTTCAGAAGGGAGTAGCTGGTGAAAAAATTATCGAAATATACAACATGGCTGTTTTTTATTTTGCAGAATTTCTAACATATTATTTACAACTCGAGTTCCTAAGGGAGTAAATATCAAAGTTATATGGATATCCATCATTTCCACAGAGCATCCATAGTTTGAATCCGAATCTAATTGGTTTATTTTTTATAAACATTTTAGCTGAGTGATGGCCATAATATGGAACCATTGATTCATCAATGCTGACATGTTTATGAAAAACTCCAAACTGCTGAATATTAATTTTTAATTTTTCGAAAAGTGGTAAAACTTTAGCTACTTTTGAATGAGCTAAATTAGAGTTGTCACAAACGTGAAGATATCTTTTTATTATTCTGAATTTTTCACGGCTCATTGTCTTTGCAAAGATTGGAGCCTGCATGTCATCCGCCGTTGACCAGTAGTCATTTTCGCCGGGTAGATGATGATATCCGCTAATCAGGAGCAAGCCAATAAACTGACGAATATCTTCATCAGAAACTATAAAATTATGAAAATTTTGATCCCTTCGAGCGTAAGTTTCGCTTTGATTACGAATAAAACTAATAATTTCTGGAGTAAAAAACAAAGAGAATATTTTAAACTCCGTTTTACCCATGTGCTCGGCTCCTACTTTAGGTGGATCTTGGGCTTCTAGCTGGATTGCCACTTTTTCAGATTTCCTCCATTTTTGTGATGCGTGACTTATAACTGATTCTTCTTCGTAATCTGATTCGGCATCACCATCATGAATTTCTACCTCTCCAGGAACCTCTATTGGCATATCAACCACGTCCAAAATCTGGTCATCAAGAGTGTCCTCGTCACTATCAATATCTCGGTCTCCTGAAGTGGGAGGAAGTATTACAACATCAATGTTAGAGGATATTGAGGTTTCCACATCTTCCAAAGCATCCCGTAATAGTCTGTGTCGGCGTATAGATTTCCTAAAACAATGAAATATCTAAGAAACATGGTTCAATAGAAAGGTACATGTAAAATAAGACTGTCTTAGGTACTTTACATAATATTTTTTTTTCTAAAAAGCCTTCGGTGCTCTTAGTAAACAATATGAAAATATTTGTATCAAAAAAACTGAACCAATAGATTTTTATTTTTAGTTATGTACTTACTTCAAGAAAGAAGAAAAACTTAAGAAAAACTGTTGAATTAGACCCTAATTGAAAAATTATTTTTGTAAACTTACCCATAAAATGCTTTTGTATCCATTCTAAACTTCTCAGCATAAACAATGCAGACAGAAAAAAAACCAAGTACACACGTGTTCTTCTTGAACAGCTCTGATCGACTGTTTGTTATTCCTAAATTCCTATTAGGCACTTGAAAGACGATTGCACTAATCGTTATTGCCCTTGAAAATTTACGAGCTAACAGAAACGACATTATATTATAATTTATTAGGGTATATTAGGTATTCAAAGTTGCCAACGTTCCCATTTTGGGACATGGCTAATTCCGACAATTTTTTTCAAAAAGTAATGAAAGAATTCAAGCGCAATATAAACTATTTACTAAGGTAGTCAATTGGCTACCTTACTTGAAAAAATAATAGCAATAGAATAATTTTTGCTGACTTGATAACAAGAACCGTAAAACGAATCAAGAAATTGAATTTTTGTGCTTTTTACTATTTTTTTTTTAAGAAAATGAACCCACATCTAAGAAACTAGCAAGCCCCTTACCTTTACAAAACATTATGTAGTGCGATTTACAAAAATAATTGCATAAACAATCCTAAAAAAATGTTTTAATAGGTGTTCCCAAAATGGGAACGTTGGCAGTTAAAAGGTTAACCTTTAATTGTGGCTTATTCCCATTTAAATATTAGTTATTTTTAATAGTTATAATTACAAAGTATATATATATATATATATATATATATATATATATATATATATATATATATATATACATCGGTTTAGAACGTCTTTCGACGTTGTCCGATACCTAAACACCTACATTACAAAGTTCAACAATTAAATTGAAAAGCGCAAAATGTTAACTAAAGACGACTGACTATTTATTAAAGAAACATAAAAACATTATGTGGTTTAGCGAGGAGTAAAAAATTGTTTAACTAGAGGGTTGGAAAGAAATTAAAGAAAAGAGAAAAACGTGAAAAAGTAGTACGTAATTTTATAAAAAACTTATTTGATTCAAAAATATTTATCACCGTTTTCGTTTAAGGCTACCATAATAGGTGGCGCTTTTTGCAGCTAACACTGGAGAAGTGAAAATAGGAGCTTACATTCGCTGGCTTCCCGTGTATGAGTTTGTATTTACCCGATTGTCTGAAGACGTGAAGATGTAGATCATACAGAAATAACGTTATAAATCTATTGAAACTAGTTCATATACGGAAAGTTTGACCAATTGTGCTCCTTTCGTCGTTTATTTACTCATTCGGCGTCTCAATTCATCAAAGCCGTAGCAAAGCTCTTGCTGAAATTTGTAAATTTTTACATATAATATACATTATACATTATACATATATATATATATATATATATATATATATATATATATATATATATATATATATATATATATATATATATGTGTGTGTGTGTGTGTATGTGTGTGTTGGTGTGTGTCTGTGTGTGTATAGCATTAAACCAGAACTGATTGTCATAATAAAAATTAAATTAGATACAAAGCGGAAATTAATACACAACTACAAGTTAACATAACTTCTTGTTTTAGAATAACCTTTTTTGAAAACTGGTTGTGCATTTGAGATAGAAATGTTAAAACAAATGTAAAATGTACCTAATTTTTGTTACAATCAATTGTGACTTAATCCCATATAAATAGAATATTTAACTTAAACATGGCACAAGAAAATAGTTTCAGAATCTGGCTTGGAAATTTTAAGATAAGTACTCAAGCATTCTTCAACGGAAGAGTGCTTGAGATATTGCTAAATTAAAAAGGTCCAGATATAGGATTGACGTCATAAAAAGTAGCTCAAATAAATAAGAACACTAGAGGAATCAGATAAAGTTTTTTATTGTTGACAATTATTCATGTAAGGACAGCTGTCTACAAAAGTTTTTGACCAAAAGACAAAGTGTAAAGATAGAAACGCCACTGATAGAAAACAAAAAGAACACTCAAAAATAAACACATCTACCGGAAATATTGAAAACGATAAAAAAAGATGTCCCAGAATTATAAAAGTAACATATAAAAATATAATGTTTGAATTTAGTTAGACTTTGGAATTAATTAATTCTTCGGTAACGATTTTGTTTGTAAACGATAATCTGCATATAATCTTTAATAAGAAATTATTATTTAAATGGGAATAAGCCACAATTAAAAGTTAAAGTACGTTTATTTTAAAATACGTACTTTAACCTTTAATTGTGGCTTATTTCCATTTAAATAATAATTACTTTAACATGCCACAAGAAAATAGCTTAAAAACAATTTTAATAAGAAGTTGACAAAGTTTGGTGTATTGAAGAATAACTTTTATTTATACACGCCAATGACCTTGCTGAAGCTTTTCAATGAAAAACCGTTACCTACAATATTTAAATATATTATACTAACGAATTCAACGCTTAGTCACAACAGAAACACTAAGAGAAAAAGTATAAACAAAATATTTATGACCTATCATAGCTTAGGACTTGCTGAAACCACACAGAGATAAAAAAACAGGTCCAACATTGAAGGCACGCGCCTTTTTGCCGAAGTACCCCATAATAGGTGTGTTAAGAACATTTTTACAAAGACCAATATTACCGTAGCACCCACTGGAAGAAAACTACCGACAACACTGAAATACTATCAAGAGCGGAGCTTTCCATATTCACCGTGTTATCTGTCTCTATAAACCGTTCATCAAAATATTCGATCTACAAATGCATGAAAATTTTGGGAAACGGGAAATTTGGCTCGTAGTAGTAGATCATGGAGCTATAATGAAACCGACGCAAACGGTCACTGATGGAAGAATGGGCAGAGTTAAATCGACTCTGCCTAATACACGACATACAGCTGTCATATTCATTTAACAGCACGATCTGTATAAACAACACTCCTGTATAAAAAATATCTATGATGCAATCTCAAAAATTTAACATAAGCCAATAGGTCTGAAAATTTATTTAGCCATCCAAACAACTGAGATACCCTTCTGAAAATATTTCAGCTTCAAAAAGGCCAACTGGTTTGAGTACTCTAACGACCTAGATATCGAACTGGAAGCTCTAGATCCAGAACACCAGTGTGCTATCTAACCTTTGTACAAATCCTACAAAGGGTATCTAAGCAGTCCATACCAAGAGGCTACAGAAAACCATTCATACCAGGCCTATCGAATGTCTCCAAAAGCACCTTAAACAAATATGGAAGACTATTCAACAAACAAACACACAAAAAATAGAAAACATGTCTCACAACAGCAAAATTGCTTGGAATCTAATAAGTTACACACAACCGGATAGCCGATCAACTAATTTTTAATGGCAAATCTAACACCACATGCAAAAAAAAGGTATAAGCCGTTCCCCAACAATCGAGAAAAAGTAATTTAGCTTATCTGCCACAGCAATCAGATTTTAGACCTGGGAGGACCTGCACCAGCAAAAATTCTAGCTTTGACGGAACACATCGAGTACGGATTTAAAGAAAAACGATAACAGGCCTAGCTCTCGTTAACCTTACGCCACTCTTAAGGACTACCAACTCGCCAAAATAATGAAATCGCTACTGCACAATAGACGATTTCATGTAAGTATTTAGGAAAGAAAAGTCGCTGTAGAATCCAACGAAACACCTTAGCTCAAAGTAGCAACCTAGCACATTTATTTTCAACCTATACACCAATGATCAACCCAGACCAACTCTTACTAAAAACTTCATATCATATACGTGGATGACTTAGACACCATAGCCCAAGGTTTAATCTTTAATGAGATGGAACAAAAATTGTAAACTGCCCTGATTTTGATGTCAGATTATTATATAGAAAATTCGCTAAGACAAAATCCAACTAACACTTTCCAGCTTCAGCCCCGATTAGGCTAAAAGTAATCTAAACATCATCTGGAATAACTTCGTGCTAGAGCACACCGAAAAATCAGCATACCTCAGAGTCAAAGACTCGTTAACAAATAGGTTCCATTCCCACCTGAGACCAACCACTCTCGATAAACTCAGATGAGTGAGTCACAGAGAGTCACAGATGGTGAGGTCCTGAGAAGAATAAAGAAGAACCGAGAAGTACTGACCATCATCAAATCTCGAAAGTTACAATATTTCAAAATCCAGATTATGCGAAATTAATCCAGATATGCTCTCCTAGAAGCCATCCTGCAAGGAAAAATATTTGGAAAGCAAGGTCCAGGAAGACTAAGAACATACTGGTTAAAGAACCTCAGACCCTGGTTCAACACAACATCTATGCAGATTTTTCGCGCTGCTGCAGATAAGATATGATGAACGTCAACATTCGTCACGGATGGACACATCAAAAAGAAATAGCCCGCATAGATGCACTCGAATCATGTACCGACAACCAACTAGTATTGGACACAGCCTAAGACTGGGCTCACAAACTACAATTTTTTAGACACGAAAAAATAAAAATTCCAGTTTTTCAAATTCAGTTGATTTTGCTGATCTTATAATTGTTGTGATTTTTCGTTTTTTTTTTTGTTAAAATTATTGTCAAACTGTTGTTTCTTTAGAACAACTAATTATGTAGTCTTGTCAAGTTATTTTTATTTCCCTCTTACATTGATTGTTATGTCGTTATAACAGCAGAATATATCGGCAAGAAAAGTAAGTAGTATCTTTTTAAATTATTTCCTTATTTTAAGTTTTCACATTATTAATTAATGATCAGATTACAGAATTACAAACTTGAAGATTCTTGTCTAATATTTAATTTTTAATATTTAACGAATATTAAAGATATATATATATATTATTATAAAGATTAAGATAATATGATTACCTAGAGGAACTTTAATATTGCAACTGTTCATGCAACTATAACTTCTTACCTACTTAAATTAAAAACCTGGTCCGACTCTAATTTACTTTTTTAACGTGGATAAAACAGTAACATTATCCTATAAAGGAGCTCTTCAACCCTTACTTTTTAATAACAGCCAGATCAGTATCGTTGATTCTATAAAATTTCTTGGTATTTTTATAGACAGTAACCTCAAATGGTCCCTTTATATCGATTTGTTAATTAAGGAACTAACTGTCTAAGAAGACAGTAACCTTGACGTAGGCCTTTCGAAAAAGCAAATCCAGGTGATAGAATGTTGCAAATTTTTAGTCGATATGTCGATTCATTCTATAAGTTTTGTAGTGCTCTATAATTATCTAAGTACACAAAATACTTTCAAAGTTTTGTTATTTGCACTGTATCTTAGGCCTTTTGAAGATCCATAACACTAAAGTGCACTTCTTGATTTTTCGCTGTATTTTTCTATTATAAGTTCCAATAATATCCTTCCATATAAACGACTTAGTGTTACTTTAATTATTGAGGTATTTCTTAGAAACCTTTTTGGTGCATTGAGATCTTGCCTTTCCATTGGTTGAGAATGGTATTGTTCATCCCAAACCCTTCTTTCAGTGCGTCACAGTTTATCGAATTCTCTCTAACGCATTAAGCTAGAAGTGACAGAAAAAAACGTGAGTCTGTGATTATTATACATAGACCTTAGAAAATTATATTTCGTTCACGGGTATTTGCATATTAAAGCAAATTCTACTTATGGATATATAATTGGTCGGAGTTTAGAATACGCTAAATAGATATCCAATCAATGATGCGCATAAATATAATTTGACGTAGATGGTCTTGATAGTGTCAGTACTTTGACAATGTCAACTGATAAAATGATAATTGTCATTCCAGGATAGTATTTTTAGACATTTTACAGTTAAAATTTAATTTTGTATTTATTGTCATAAAAATATTTTAAATATGCCGAGATATACCGAGAATGAACAAAGACTAATATTACAATTATTATATTATTATTATTTTCAATTAGAAAAAGAGGCTGGGACAACTTTATTACCAGTTTCTGTCGTTCGTGAAGTAAGTTTTAAATTATTCTAAAAAATATTCACATTAGTAGTTTAAATACTATACATTTCAGCCATAGTGTTTGTAATAAATAATAATAAATACATAAATAAATCTTAGCTAATTAAGCACTTTCCTTGGAGTGTATAGAATAGGAATTCTGACAAACTGCCGTTCCAATATAATGCACAATAAAATTTTTTATACAGGACGGGACCTCTAATATGTAAATTAAAAAAAAATTGAATTCTTAAAGTTTTTACTCCATATATTCAAAAAATAACCTTTTCACATTTAGCCGATTACGATCCTTCAACTGTCAGATTTAACTAAAATGCCATGCAATAATTCTCGACATTCTTAAAATCCTATATGACGTCAAAATTAGTGACGCACTGAAAGAAGGGTTTGGGACAAACTGTATATCCATTTATACAAGTATTAAAAAATTTTTGTGATCAAACAATATAGTTTTTCGGTGCCGCGTTTGAGAAGTTTAGCATCTATTGCGTTACGACCAATTGATCTGTTATTTTTTAATGACATTACGGCTTTTCTTATGATGTTTTTGATCACGCCCAATTTTAACAATAAAAGAATTAAAGTGAGCACCCTTTTTGTTATCCATCTGTGGAATTATTTACATACTACTGTTTGTTTACATTGTATAAAATTTGTATCTTTGTATTTCACGACTTGACAAGTCAATTATATATAATATTTCTTATGCAAATTTACAAAACCGGCAAGATTGTAAATTGGCAATTTCAGAAGAATTTGAATGTTAAAAACAACATTTCATGTTTACATGTTCATTTATTTTCGTTTGTATAAAATTCCGATCATTAGTGGTTGATTTTAATAGTATAAATTTGCTTGTGACCGCAATTTTTAAAGCAAAATACATTAAAAATTCTCCGTTTTGCATGTTTAAAGCAGTAAAATAGACGGTAAAATGAGTTGTTTATGAGAATTGATACGAACATTTTTAGTGGGTACTCAATGTAATGTCATATGTGAGTAAAACAAAATCACATACATAGTTTGCAATTATTAAAAGGTAGAAAGATTAGAATGGAAAAGTTAAAGTGACCGCAATGAAATGAAAATTCAACCTACAAACTATGCAAAAACTAATAAGTTTAAAATGAATTAATTACATCCAAAATCAACATTAAATACAATTGGGCAAAATAAATTGGAATATCAGGGTAAGCCTAAGAACAGGAATTTTTCACATACGCAAACAATATTAAACTTTTTGCTATATCAACTCCTATAATTCCCAATTTACTTAATTCAACCCTTAGTAATATTTCCTACTTCTTCTTTTAATTCCTATAGAAATACAGACTCTTTGGATATTCAAAAGAAAAATCTCTCTTTACTGTAGTTCTTCCACAGTATAAACTCTCTCTCTCTCTCTCTCTCTCTCTCTCTCTTTCTCTCTCTCTCTCTCTCTTAATTCTCGACAACTATGCAGACGTGCTCTTTGAGTGATAAAGACTAGTTGAAAAGAAAAACAACGTGTACACGTGATAAATCTCCTCAAATCCGTTACAAACAGCTCCGTTACAGAACAGAAATTTACCGCGTGCTTAACGGTTAGCTACCACAAGTTTCAATTCAATGGAACTATTGTCTATATTAAATGTGATAACCTATTCTAATTTTTTTGAACCAAACCTTTTGATACAGTCATAAAAACTCTGTAAATTCTACTGGATATTAGTAAAATATGACAACAAAAAGGAAATTCGAACGACTACAAGCGGTTAAAGAAAATAAAGCAAATCCTAAGAATGGCAATATACACGAAGACTTATGAGGGGATATAAAACTGAAAGAGACATGAAGAATATTTAGAAAAGTAGAGCATCGAGAAGTATGCTTAATTGTTCCTATAGTAGAAACCTTTTCAGATAACAATAATTGATAAATGAGAATGCAATAGAGAGACAGAAACTCAATTAGGATCCTTCATAAAAGAACATGCATATGCTATGGCATACAGAATTATATAGAGAAAGGGGTAAGAAAGACGGCACCAAGTTGAGAAAAGTCCAGAATGTGGGTTCAGAGGATATCCCAGAAATAACAATCGAAGAAGTCTCAAAGTCATTAAATCGATTGAAAAACAATAAAGCAGCTGGTGATGACCAAATCGTTATTGAGGCAGTTAAAACAGGAGGAAAGACAATATTGAAAGCATTGACACAATTATATAACTTATGCCTTTCAGAAGAGGTTACACCATCTCAGTGGAATAAAGCTGTTATAGAAGTTATGCACAAAAAGGGAGATATAACAGAGCTAAAGAACTATAGACCTATTAGCTTGTTATCTCACGTTTATAAGTTGTTTACGAAGATAATAACTAATAGTTTGACATCAAAACTAGACTTCTATCGCTAACCCTGCTTGCTCGCAAGCAGGGTTTAGAGCTGGATACGGAAAATAGATCATTTGCAAACCATTAAGTCGTTGATTGAAAAAAACCATTGAATATAATAGATCCCTGATACTTGTCTTTGTCGACTTTGAAAAAGCATTTATCAAAGTAAAATGCTCCAAGCTCTAACATAATGTAGAATAGATCACCGATACATATCCCTAATCAGATATATCTATCAGCATGCTACAGCCTGTGTAAGACTTAATGAAGATACTGGGACCTTTCGTATTGAAAAGTAAAACAATAGATTGGAACGAAAAGGGTATCAATATAGATGAAAATGTTTTAAATAACCTTAAATTTGCAGATGATATCGTTCTTATTGCAGACAGCTTTGATCAGACCTAGATAATGCTCCAAGAACTCCATACTACCACAAAAAGAGTTGGTCTTAAAATAAATTTTTCAAAAACGCAATTTATGACAAATTTAGTCCACAACAAAAACATCTCAGTAGAAGACAAACATATTGAGCCAGTTGACTCCTATAAATACTTGGGACATGAGATTAGAATAAGTTGAGACAACCAAACAATCGAGCTGAAAAGAAGAATAAACCTCACTTGGGCTGCATTTGGAAAGATAAAGGATATTTTTAGGTATAAGATTTCAATGTGTCTAAAAAGAAAAGTATTTAATAAGTGTATTTGGCTAGTGATGACCTACGGTGCAGAAACCCTAAAACTCACAAGAACAACAGTGAGTAAACTACAAGTTGCGGAAAGGGCAATGGAGAGAATAATCTTAGGCATTTCTCTACGTGATAGAATACCCAATGCTACTATACGCAAAAGATCAGGAGTATCAGACGTTATTGAAAGGATAACAACACCAAAGTGGAACTGGGCAGGTCATGTAGCAAGATCAGTTAATGACCGGTGGACAAAAGGATTTTTTAATGGAGACCCCGAATTCAAGCTATCAGAAATAGAGGTCCACCTCCAACGAGATGGACAGATGACATAAAAAGAGTGACTACAAATTGGATTCAGATGGCGCAAAATCGGACTAAGTAGAAAAGCATGCGAGAGGCCTATGTTTAGCAGTGGACGTTAGAGGCTAGTTTATGATGATGATGATGATGCTATGGCATGCAGGACGAGCCATAAAGTCTGTAGTCAACGCCTCGAGATATGAGCAGGAACACAAAGTGTATGAATACTCATACGCTTACGAAACGCATCTGGCCCATCATAAGGGCCTTCACATTTTACTCTTATTTAACTGGCCTTGATTAAAATTTCGTTAATCTTTCCTATCAGCCTCTTTAAGCTAACAATAATGTAACAAAAGTGAAAAAGATCGGTACGTGGAACAATATAAGTATGTACCAAGCAGGCAAGTCAGCAAATATTATTCAAGAAATGACACACCTGAATACAGATATTTTAGGATGCAGTGAAATTCGATTGGCAAATACTGGAGTAACAATTATAAATGAACATCTGAATGAACTTTCACATCATTTCATTAGCAAATATTCTAAATCTAAATCTATTAATAATATAAAATCATATGTCAATTTTCTATTTTACTTCTCAGCCTTAAAAACATATAATTGTCTATCTTTGTTTAGTTTCTAAACATATTCTGTCTCATACCATTCTTTATATTCTAAAATATATGCAGAGCATGCTTTTTGTTAAAATTATCTATTTAATCAATCCATATCATATAAAATATTGACAAACGATTCAAAGGTCACATTTTTACAAAACCATTAAGGTTTTTTGCCTTCACACAAGGTCCTTAGTATCTTTTTGTATTACCTTTCAAGATTAATAAACCTTGTGTTTTTCCCTACTTTCTCTCAAGAGTAAAAAGGAGCACTAACACAAATATTCTTTTTAGCCTACTCGAGGAATTAGTCAGGAGTCAAGGGGAAGAATTCCTTATTTTGTTTTTTTGGGTTTATTTTGAGAAAACAAGTTAAGTTATTCCATAGGCGGATTATACACCAGATCTACAAGGGTTGATTCTCGTCATTCTTAGCTGTTTCTTCATAGGTCCAGATCTCTACCAGACAACTTGAGGAAACCAGCCGAAACGACCTCCCTCATTGATTAGAGTGTGGAACACTGTCAATTTGAACTAAGTTTTTTATACATCAATTTTAATAATTTTTTTACTTTAAATCATACTATTTCTTATAATAAGAAAGACCCGTCATTTTTATTAAGTAATATTGAATAATATTTAAGGACTAATTGTCGACTACAGGTTAAAATTTGAAATCCTCCCTATTAACTCTACTGCACGGTTTTTTGTGTACACATTTAATCAGAGAGTTCGTTATTGGTAGTTTCATTAATATATATTTTCCGTCGACCGTCCATTTATGATCAATTTTAATACCCTCAAAATCATTTATTAATGACCCCTATTAATGAATGATTTTCTATTAATGAACGATTTCATTATAGGCAACACAACATACATTGCTTGCATAAATAATTAATTAAACGCTCTGTGATTGGCAGTGACCTGTGGTGTAGGCAACCAAACATATACCTATTTATATTTCCACTAAAAAATTTAAAATGAAGTAGCCGCTGTTAGTACTATCTGTCATTGTATGTCATTATTTACTTTATTGTTTAAAATTCTGTGTATTTGAAAAATCAAAATATGGATATTGACGAAGAGTATAATTATTTAACTTCACCAGAAGTGGCAGAAATCTTTGGGTTTACTGCCTGAAAAAAGCAGAGTGCTGTACGAAAAAAGATACGCTAAATATACATGGTGTGACGAGAGAAAAATAATACGATATTCAGAATCGTATTGTTGACATATTTTTCAAACATTGCCGAAAAAGGACTAATAGTAAGTTTGTGGCCCAAATATTCGATGCTAAAATCAACCTTAAGTTTAAAATCAAACATTAATATATCTAAATATAATAAGTTAATTATGTTTATCAAGAAAAAAAGAACAGGTTATGTACCAAAGAAATTAAAAACACTTGAAAAAGAACAAGTCCAGAAATTCATCTCTGTTGCTCCTAACGACGTGTTTCAAATAATAAAGGTAAACCAGTAAATTAAGTTTATATATTTAATACTCGTATTTCATAACATTTCATTTTGTATATTGCATTGATTTTCGGAGTGGTTGGTACGGTGGTGCGCTGGTGGTGAGAGGACGAACTATTGAAATTCGAAACAAATAACGTTCAAGACTTGGGGTCAAAGTTTCTTGTCACAATAAAAGTATCAAAACACACACACAAATAGAATATTTACCATAGTAGATAACGAAGCAAATACCATTCTCAATGCGATCAAAAACTATATTTCTTTAAGACCGGCACACACACCACATAAACGATTTTTCATTTTTTATAAAAATAACAAATGTTCCACTCAGCCAGTTGGCATAAATACGTTTTCCAAAATTCCTTCAGTTATTGCTAAATTCTTAAAATTAGAGCACCCACATCTCTACAATGGGTATTGTTTTAGACGTCCTCTGCCTCAATACTGTGTGACAGTGGTGCAGACTTTTCAGCTATTATAAGACTAAGTGGCTGGAAATCGACTGCTGTAGCAGAAGATTATATAGATAATTCTATGCAGAATAAACTTGAGACGGCTGAAAATACCACTAAACCTTGTCAAAGTACTTCCTTCAGCACCACCACTTCTTCTTCTATCACAGAATTTACAGAGGTCTAAAAAGACTTAAATATAAATTTGTCAAAATGCTATACAGCAGATAATCATTTATCAATACCTTCCTTTAATTTCAGTAATTGTACTATTTTGAATATTAATGTTTACAATAATAAAACTACCACTAAGGAAAATTAAACTTTGAATAAAGTTAATGAAAGCTGAAAAAGTTGTTTATTGTTAAGTAAATAAAAATTTAAACTAAGATATCTTTATTTCTGAAAAGTACGGTTGACGGAAAAGTTTTGTAACGAACTCGTGAATTAAAATGCGATTAACAATCTCGAATATTAACGCGCTCATTCCGCTCACGCGTTAAAATATCTCAATTGTTAATCGCTCTTATTAATACACTTGTTGGTTAAATAAACGATAAATAACAAGGTTTAAATTAAACCTTTGGCAACTATTCCATCAGGATAAAGTGTCCATATTACTTTATTAGTACTTTTAATTGAAAGCCGATATACAGAATTACTAGCAGGCGAGTAAATTACCTTTTTAGGTAGAATTAGTAAATTTTCTTACTTATATTTATTATTTGTAAATTTCTTATCTAGTATTAGGTCCTGCCTATCAGTTAATTTAAATTCATCGATAATCAGGGATACATTGTGTACAATCAGGGAATTTTTTTGTGTATGACTAGGTTAACTGGACATAAGTGGTGATGGGTAGCATAAAGAATTAAAATAAATATAAATTTGGTTAAGTATTAAATTTGCTATTTAGACTAAATATTTAAATTAATACCTTTTTTTTTCATTTCAGCAAAAAGGGTATATAGCATTATAAGATACCTTGGAAGATATATGTTAATACTTTCCTGTTCACATCTTAGAGCAACTTCCATATTCTATCACTTACATTTACATCTATTTATATATTTTTTTGATTACCTTGTATTACCATCTAGTTTCTTATTCTACGGTCTCTGTAGGGCATGCAAATTGGCCGAATAGTCTTTCTACATTTCATTTTTGTTATTTATATTTGAAATTCATATTTTACATTTTACTATGTTTATCATACTGGTCTAATCTCTTCCTTTGTGAGGACTAGTAGTTTCTTTAGCGTATCAAGGTACATATTCCAGTTGACTACTAGAGTACATGTTCTAATTTGTTACATTGACCCTAAATACTTTTTGTTACAGTACAGTCGAGAAGGTGGTGAGGGTATATGGTGTTGGCAAGACCATATGTCTGAAAGAGGAGAAAGACTGATCCAATTCTAAAAGAGACGGATATGGTTGTAACAAATATTTTTCTTTAATTACATCCAAGAAGGCTTTACATATGGAAAGCACCCAGTGATACACCAAGAAAAAGCGCACACCTTAGCAAAAACTGATGAGTTTATTAGATTAGATTCTCTAATCATGGTCTATTAGGTGCAAATACACTCAGGTGCAAAAAAATCGATCCATTCCTTATTTATCATTTATTTGAAGTTGTATAATTTTAGAGACATTAAATTACGTATGTAAATTTAGGTGTTATCTCGTATACGACAAATAAAATAATATTTTTAATATTGCTTTTTATATTTCTTAAAACAAATTGGTATTTCAGGTTTTTGTCAAAAAGGGTCTGAAGCAAGTAGATATTATTTATTGAATGTTATTTTTAATTCAACAACCATACTAGTGTAGTGATTTTATTTTTAAAACGTGTTACATTTTTATTTAATTATCCTTCCTAAATGTCCCTAACTCCGACAGATGCTGCAAGGGCGGTGACTTTAGTTCAAGATGGTCGTAGCCAATATTATGCAGCTGAAATGTTGGGTGTTAGTCGATCTTCGGTTCAAAGAGCAGTTCGGCGTTTTATCGACACCGGTAACTTCACAAGAAGACCAGGATCAGGTCGTAGAAGGGTAACATCCGAAAGAGATGATCGACTTCTGGTTTCATCATGTTTGAGAAATCGGCATCAAACTTCAGTTGAACTGGCAAATCGTCTGAGCGAAGTGAGAAATGTCGATGTAAGCAGATGGACAGTTCGTCGACGACTTGTAGAATGTAATTTATTATCCAGAAGGCCAGCCCTATCTCCAATACTATCCATAGAACATCGCAGAACTCGCCTTGCTTTTGCAAGAGAACATGAAAACTGGAGTGATGCAGATTGGAGCAATGTATTGTTCTCAGATGAGTCCAGATTTTGTCTAAGGTCACCAGACGGCCGAGAAAGGGTTTGGAGAAGACACGGAAAGCGATATTTTCAATGTAATATTGCGGAAAGAATAAGTTATCGGGGGGGCTCCGTTATGGTTTGGGCTGGTATCAGTTCAGAAGCCCATACTGATTTAGTTATTGTAGATAGAGGTTCTATGACTGCTGCAAGATACATAACAAGTATTTTAGATCAGCATGTGGTACCTTTTGCTCCATTCATTGGACCTAATTTTATTTTTATGGACGACAACGCGCGTCCTCACCGTGCTAGAATCGTCAACCAATATATAGAGGAGGTGGGAATTGTCCGTATGAACTGGCCAGCTTGCAGTCCCGATCTCAATCCCATAGAGCATCTATGGGATATGATGGGAAGACGTCTTCGAGCCCGAGTACCCTGTCCAAACAACTTGGCTGAACTTACAGCGGCTCTTCAAGAAATATGGGACCAATTGGATCAATTTGATATCCAGAGGTTAATTACCTCAATGCCTAGACGTGTACAGGCTGTTATAAGGGCCCGAGGGGGAAACACTAGATATTAATTACTTATCAATGTTTTTATTAATTTCAGAAAGTTTTGAATATTCTTGTAAACATTATTTTAATCTAACATATACTTACATATATACCTGATTTAAAACTAATATCTTCAAACGTTTTCCTTTTTCAGCAAATAATACCCATGGATCGATTTTTTTGCACCTGAGTGTATAAGACTCAAAATAATTCATAAGAAAATGACGTCCGAAATAGATATAAAACTACTGAAAAAAAAAACATCCAGTAAGAAGTAAAATCAACTTAATAAGATTTTTCCGAAAATGATTGAATGCACTACTAGCGACGCAAGATTAGTAAAACGAAATGAAGATATCTATTAGCATACTTTTACATGAAAATCTTAAATCAAAGAGCAACAAGAAGCAAGCATGGATGACAAGTGAAATATTGCAGATGATTAAATAGCAAAGGAAACTAAAAGGTAGAAATGACAATGAATACAAAAACTGGCATACGAATATACCACATAACTAACATAACTATTTTCCAAAGGCTAAGACACAACAAAAAAATTATTATAGCATAATACCTTAAATAACAGAAAATTGGCTTATTTTGTCCACATTATGCGTAATAATAAATACCGACTTCTACAGTTGATTCTACAAAGCAAGATTAAGGCAAGAGAGGCCATAGGGGCAGACATATATTCTGGCTGGCCAATCTAAGGAAATGGACTGGTCTAACGTCAACTGATCTATTTTGAGCTGCTATGAATAGATTAAGATGGGTCAATGTGGTCGGCAATATCACTAGAAGATAGGCACCTTTAGAAGAAGATTTTATACAAAACTACGTGTTTCTGCTTCGCTAATAATTAATAATTTTTTTGTGGAAATATATTTTTTATAATTCTTGTATTTTATTTAATTACTACGATTCTTGGAAACATAAGTGTATAATAAGAATATCAAACGACTCCTTTTACATGTTTAACTCTAATACAGACATTACCAGAGTTCATAAACTTCAATCGCAAATGTTTTAAATTTAAATTAAATACCGACTATTAAGGGGAAACCCTCTTGCGAAGAAAATGTTCAGGACAACTTAATAAAATATAAACCTTCGAGTAGATAAAAATTCAAACGGGTTGTTCTATCAGCATAACAAGTAACCAGGTGCGTTTTTAGTACCACGTACCATAATGCAGGAGAGAGCTAACATTAATGTTACCTACTATTGAGTAGTAAACAGGGATGTGCTATGTGGAACGGTATTTTTCAGTAAATATAACTGTTACATATCATGGTAAACGTTATGGAAAATTATTTTTAAAATAATATATTAAGCTATGCACATATTTTTCAATATAGACTACGGGAAAACTATGGCATAAGCAAGACAAGGATAGCATTAGAAGAAAAAAGAGAAGCTAGACTTAATTTCTGACAACTAAATAGGAAGTGGAGAATTACAGCAAAAAATAATCTAGGAAAAAAAAACTGCAAGTGAGTAGACTATGCAGAAGAAATCCTGGAACGAAAAATACTACTACTACTACTAAGGATTTCCACAGTTTTCACTGTCTTCCTTCACTCAACCGTTTTCTCCAATTTTCCCTGTCATTCCAGTCTCCATCTCGCAGGGTCCTTTTCTCCATAGCCTCGTCGATTTCATCTCTGAATGACCTTCGGGGTCTTCCTCTCTTTCTTCTTCCAATCGGGCTCCATTCTGTGATTTTGTTTATCCAGCGTCCTCTGTCCGCTCTTCTGACGTGGCCGTACCAGGATAGTCTCTTCTCCTCTATATAGTCGATTATGTCTGATTGCACTCCCATTCTCCGCTTAATCTCTGCGTTTTCAATTCTGTCTCTTTTTGTAAGTCTACAGCTTCTCCTCAGGAACTCCATTTCTACTGCTCCTATTCTACCTCTATTTCTCTTGTTTATTGTCCAGTTTTCGGACCCATATGTCAGGATACTTCTTGTCAGGGTGTTATATATTCTCTTATCTTATATTATCTTATCCCACAACACTGAGTTTAGTTGTCTTATACAGTTTCTTGTTTGTCTCAGTCTGTTGTTTATATCTTCTTCTGTTGTTCCCTGGTTCGATATTATGGTTCCTAAATACTTGAATTTATCTGTTCCATTTATTTGTCTTCCCTCGTCTATCTCTAGGTTTCTCATATCCTTGTTTTCTGTTGTTAGGTATTCGGTTTTCTCTAAGTTTATTTCCATTCCGTTGTTTTTATATTCTTCTTCTAGTTTTCTGAGCATAAAGCTGAGATCTTCTTCATCTTGTGCGATGACTACTTGATCGTCGGCAAAACTTAAGGTGTATAGGTATTCGTCTCTTACTGGTATGCCCATTCCTTCGCACTTTCTCCTCCATGGTTTGAGTGTCTTTTCCAAGAATATTTTAAACAGAGTAGGGGACGTAGCACAGCCTTGTAGAAGTCCTTTTGTCGTCTTAAATGGATTGTAGGCTTTATTTCCACATTTAATAGCTACTTTGTTTTCTTTGTATAGTGCTTTAACTGCTTTTATTAGTGTTTGTCGGATTCCGAGATCATTCATTGCTTCCCATAATTTGACTCTAGGTATTGAGTCATATGCTTTCTTTAGATCAACAAAGGCCAGATGGACCGGTCTACCTTTTGCCATTTTCTTCTCTATCAGTTGTTCTAATGTGTACGTATGATCTAGGCATGATTTTCCTACTGTGAACCCTGCTTGGTCTTCTCCAATTTTTCCTATTATTTCAGTTTCTAGTTTTTCTTTAATAATTTTCCCGTAAAGTCTACCTACCGACGATATTATACTAATTCCTCTATAGTTTTTACATTTTTTCCTGTTTCCTTTCTTATGTATGGAACGAAAAATCAGATGCAAAAAATTCTACAAAAAAAGTACTACAGAAACCACACAAATACTTAGACTGAGATAAACATTATGCAAAGATATAAAATATAATAAGATAAACTATTAGTAGAGAAACAAATAATTTTAGAAAGAATGACATACTTTGAGAAAAGTCTAAATATTGAGAATGAAAATAAACATAATAAAAAACATTTCACAAATAAAAAGAACACACCAAACACCATAATTGCCAAGAAGTGATACAGATAAAAACGAAACTAAAAATAACAAAGTCCAAGGATGGCACACATTTCTCGGATAGTTTCATTTATATTTACCCATTGCATGTAATTTTCTCCGTCAAGAGCTACTGAAACGTAGATTTTAAAAATGGTTTGAGACATAGAACACCCCGAGCTATGCGCTTTGGTTATTGCAAAACTGTAAGTGAGAAACATCTGATTTTTACCCGTAAATGTTAGTCTGTAGATAGATTTTTCAATGCCTTGATGTAATTAGTGTAACTCGTATTTATAGCTTTATATGGAAATTATTAAGCCACTCCAGTGCAGCATTTGTGACGCGAAAGAAGTTGATTATGCTACGAGAGTATGCCGCCAGGGAACATTCCATCACAATGTGGTCAATGGTTTTGCGAGGTTTTGTATAGTGAGTTACGGCATAGCTCATAAGATGTTTTAATACTGTTTAGAGTCTTCCACTCAAAGCGGGTTAATTCCATACGTGGTAGGCACTCATTTGGGTTTATTGCTTTTTGTGGTGGAGCTATTGATTCCTTTAATTTTAAATGTCTTTCCCTAAGAAGTGGGGGTGATTGTGCTTCAGTTCGATATCTGAGATATCTAGGTATATGTATCGGTAGCTAGGAGTTTTGCAATTATATTTCTATATTCACTTAGGGGACTCTCTGGTCTACGGATGTCTGGAGATGTAATATGACTCAAAATAGAAAGCCGTAAAGGAGGGGTACTTTTAATCATCCGCTCATAATCCTAATAGTTGATTGAGTTTGGTGCCTATTTTTGTTACATGACTGCTGTTAAGCCACACTTGAGCACAATATTCGGCAACTAAGTAGACTAGACTTGAAGCTGATGTTCTAAAAGTGGTGACATTTGCTCCCCAGGATATTTTGCCCAACTTGGAAATAATGCTGTTTCGAGTGTTTATTTTGGGGGCAGTGTTTTCTAGATGTATTTTTAATGATACCGTTCTATCCATTGTGATCCCGAAAAATTTTTGCTATGGGTTAAAACGTAGCATATTGTTATTAAAAATATGGCAGGATCGTTATTTGCTTCTTTTGTTATTCTTCTTGTTATTCAGATGGAAGCAGGCAACCTCTGTTCTATTTGTATTTGAAATACGATTTGATAGTTCTTGGTAAACACTTCAATCACTGAAGTATTTACCAAATCTTCTCTCAATGTGTTGCTTGCGAATTCTATTGTATTATGACTTGCGGCTAGCGCTGTCATCAGTATATGTATATTTATTTGCCATCATTGGAGAGATGTCAAATGTATATGGATTAAAGAGGATTGGGGCAAGCACCGATCCTTGAGGGAGCTCATTTTGCAATGTTTTTACCGTGCTCTTAATGCCTCCAGTTATTATTTAAAAAAATATATCGCACAGCATATTGTTTAGTAGGTTAGCTCGGTTACACGGTATAGTATTAATACATTTAAAGATAAGTCCATATCTCCATACGGTGTAAGCAGCAATTAGATCAATGTAAACTACCGTTGTTTTTAAACGTTGTTAAAAGCTAGTTTCCAAATGTGTGGTAATACTGAGCAGTTGATCTATATGTTGTCTGTAACTTCCTGTTGTTTAGGAGTCGAAGAGTTGGAGCTGCCTATCTTCTTTAGAAGACTCTTAAGTTAGTTGTAGTAGTAGAAGTTAGTTGTAGAAAAGAAGCGTTAAATAATTATATCAACAATAGTAATATAGAAAATTATATACTATATAGAAAGTTAAAGAAAAAATGGCAACATAAAAAAAATTTAAAAAAAGGCTAACAGTTACTGGGTTAACTACTGCGCTAAACTTAACAAAAATACTCCGTCTTAGGAAATATGGCAACAGGCAAAAAATGCAACGAATTCCTGCACCTAAGCCTAAATGTAGTAACTATGACTGGATAGAAACTTTTTGCAAAATATCACACCATGTTCAGCAGATCAGGAAGTAAAGGATTTAGTAGATACCTAATACAGATGTTCAAAGTAATATTATTTAATTATCCTCTGAAATTTGCATAAAAAAAGTACCAGTAACAGCTCCAGCTAGGGATCAAGTTACATATGATATGTTATGGAATTTACCAACTGTCCGTAAATTATTTCTTTTAGAAATTTTTAACGATATTTGGTTATATAACGCTGTCATTAAGGAGTGGAAAAATGTTTTAGTTGTACCAATCCCCAAATCATACTAAAATCTTAACCTTGCAGAATCTTATCGGCCTATTTAAAGTGTCTATTTAAAGGGGCCTGTCCCCCCCTTTCCTAGTTAAAATGTATGATTTTTTTGTAAAACATGATTTAAACAGTACTAATATCTGTTATAATAAATTTGTTTGGATATAAACATGTTTATACATTTTGATACATAAGTTCTATCTATTTACACCTCCAGACACAAATCATAAACAAAATTTTTGACCTTGGTTGAAGTTGAACACATCTCCTGGCACCACTTGAAGCATTCCGAACACCTTATCCATTTTCTCCTCGCTTGTCTTGTGAAAAACGTTTTCCACAAATGGCACATGGTGCATCTTCATCACCAGAACTATCCTCATCATCGGTTGATACCAGTGGAACTTCTGTTTCGTCCTTAGAGTCACTTGAATTTAAAACCCACTTCGTTGTTTTCTTCTTGGGACGTTTGTTCAATGATGTGCCAGGATTTTCTTTATCTTCCATGATGAGACGTTTCTTAGTCTTTGACTGCCTCTTCTCTTCTGCCATTTGTTTCTTTTGTAAAGAGATTTTGAGAGAAGTTTTGTGAGGAGATTCAGTTACGAAGAATAAAGTACCGGCTCTAGAAGATGTGGAAGGTTCGATAACTGGAACATTCTGGATGTCTCGTGGACTGACCACTTGAGGTGGGACTGGAAAATTCTGGATGTCTCGTGGTCTGACCGCTTGAGGTGGGACTAGAGTATTCTGGTTGTCATTATCCCGTCCATTGGCAGGCACCTCTTGCTGTTCAAGTTGTCTAGCAATAAAAGTATGCTCCTCAAAGACATCAGAATTAAATTGATGGATCCCAGTCTTCCTAAACCCATTGACGGCCGTTTCAAGAGTAGCTGCACGAGGATGCGCCTCACAAAAGAGACTGGATATTTGCAGTTTCCTGACAAGTCTGTTTGGGTTACTAGCCAACCATTGTTCTATCTTCTTCTATTTTGAGTGCCCCTCCTATCGGAGATTGGATATCATTAGGGCGATTCTAATTTTATTTACTGCTGTTTTGGATAATTCGTTAGTGGTACAGCCAAACCACTCTCTTTAATTTCTCATCCAGGACATTCTTCTACGGCCTGGATTTCTGCGTCCTTGGATTTTTCCTTTCATTATATTTTGTAGGAATGTGTACTTTTATCCTCTCATCAGGTGACCTAAGTATTCAAGTTTTCTCTTTTTTATATTCAGTATAACTTCTGGATCGTTATTTATTCCGCGTATTACTACTTCATTTGTAATTTTATCCACCCAACTTATTTTTAGTATACGGCGGTAGGACCACATCTCAAAGCTTTCAAGATTTTTAACATTCCTCTGTTTAAGAGTCCATGCCTCAACACAGTAAAGCAAAGTACTGAATATATAGCATTTTAACATTCTAGTTCGTAGGTAGATGTATCTCTAGCAATATCACGATTACAAAATAATTTTTTCATTTTTATAAAGGTAGACCTGGCAATTTCAATATGTCTTTGTACCTCGTGATTTTGGTCACATGTTTCATTGATGAGGGTTCCCAAGTATTAGTATTCGCTTACTTTTTCGAGTTGGGTACCGTTTATTGCGATACTAGTGTCATGTATTGGATTCTTAGTGGTCATATATTTGGTTTTTTTGACGTTCATCCTTATGCCGTAGTTATTACATATCTCATTCATACTTTCAACTAGATGTTGTAGATCTTCCGCTGTTCTTGCCATTATCACAGTATCGTCAGCATATCGAAGGTGATTGATAACTTCTCCATTGATACTAGCTTTTGCGTATCTAGTTTTCAAAGGAAACATAAACGATACATCCAAAGGCTGTAGCTTATCTGTTGAGTGTGGAGGAAGGCAAACTATAGATACTCCTGACTCTCTTGCAATGTCAATAAGTTCGAGATTTCTAGTGTGGGAATAGTGACCATTAAGGATAAGCACAACAGGATTCGCTTTTGATGGGTTCACAATGGAATTGAAGTGTTTAAACCACTTAAGAAACAATGGATCAGTTACCCAACCGAATCTAAACATCCGCCTATCGACTTCGGAGGAGCTCCGTCAAGCAATTCTTCCTGTCACCTTTTAAGTGGAAATATTAACAAGGGTGGAATATACTGGCCTGGTGCTAACATACAGGTTATGACTGTGGTTGTGAATCCACGTTCAGCAGATAACAGTTTATGCACTTGCTTTTTCCCCTTACAGGTTACTACTCTAGTAGCTTTGTGCTGGACTACAGATATTCCTGTTTCGTCTACATTAAATATTTTTGAGCGGTTAATTTTTTTTTTAAGTTCAGGCTTCAGGATAGAGAAATACTTGTCAACATTTTCTTTTGTGAATCCTTTAGCTCTAGCCATTGACAAGTTCTGTGACCTCCTTGGGGAAAGCTCTGGATGGCGTTTAAAAAACAGTCTAATCTACTTTTTGCCAGCAGCCTTTGATTCATTCGAGAAAGGATGAGGTATTTGATTTAAAATGGCTAGCTGGTAAGCCAATCGCCTCAGGTCAGAAAAAGTCAGTCCATAATAATGCTGCTCCATATCCAGACAGTGTTCGACCAGACTTTTCTCGAGGTCAGCTGTAAAAGCTGGCTTCCTTCCAAATTTTGATTTCACACATTCCTCTGGTGTGCGGTCAGATTTGACATAATCTTTTAAAGTAGCCCTCAAAGGTCTTAGCAGGTATTTTATATCCCATTTCTTTATCTCTCACAGCAGTGATAGCTCTCACCATGGCATCAGGATTCCGCGTTTTGCGTTGTGGTTGCACTGAAAAAATTTAGACCTTGTATTGATTTATCGATTTATTCAATTCTTAAAATTTTCATCTTTTTCACAGAACTCAGAACACATAACACAGAAGTTTAATAACAACATTACTGTTCAAGACGAAAAGTGATTATATATCCATAAAAAATAATTTAAGTAGTTCCTATATCCGTCCCGGAACGGATTTGAGAACCTCAAATGGTACGGATTTAGGAATTCCATTAAAACATGGCCACTGTTCGTGACGAAACGACTACAACTACACGGTTGTGATAAATGAAATATATTACTCAAAGAGCATTCTATTATTATCAATCGATAAATCAGTTTAAACTTACCTTTAGGCGTTAATATAAGTATTTAAAGTAGATTATAAACTGTAGCAAGCTATCACATAAACTATTTATGAAAAATTTAAGGTTAACCACAAATTTATTTGCAAAAATATGTCACAAAATTATCGATTTATTTTATTACAGTAAAATAAACTACCACAAGGCTATTGTTCTTTGATATAATTGATGATATAATTTAAAGCAAATAAACGCGAAGCTTATTAGAAAAATATAGAATAACAAATATCTTCATGCGCTGACCTAGAATTAACTTGGGCATAATAGTTTTACATAAAAAAATACTGTAACCAAGAGAAGAAAATCTCAATTCAGTTTGTATTTTATAGTGTAATACACTATAAAACAAGGAGTGATTTACAGAGCTATGTCACAGTCATGACAGAAGTATCTTATATCTCTTCTAATCTTCTTTTCACGCGCATCTGGCACTCTGATAGATATTCCACATTGACGAGATGGATTTTTTTTTCGTGGTCGGAATATACTTACTCAAGGAAATGACGTCCTGTGAATCTAACAGGTGTAACACTCGTTGCTTGACGTTGTTGTAAGTTGTATTAGTTTGAGTCTATAAACATATGATGATTTATTTCCACCAGTTTTGCGAAATAATACAGTGGAATTTCACAAATCCAAATCTAATAGGTGAAAGAAAATTTTCTTATCATACTTTTTTCCTCTTTTTAGTATAAGATTGTAATCCACTAGAAGCTGATTGACACGGTCAACACCGCCCATCGTATCGTTATAGTCATTGAAATCAATGATATATTCTTTTAATCCTTTCATTTGAGAGCACACACACCTTGCTTCTTTGAAATCTAACTTTCTAACTTTCTAACTTTCTAAAATTTCTAACTTTTTTTGGATAACTTCAATGTCTCATACAGATCGGTTTTAGTGGAAATAAGTATATCAGCAGGTTGTGGTAAATTATAAAAATTATCCATAGTCTAACAGTATCCTTGACTGAGTAATGGCTTCGAAAGAGTCATGATTACTTGAGCTGAAACTGGAAGATCTGCATAAGATGGGTCAAGATTGGTCTGTTTTTCTGTTTAGATGAGAAAATTCCACACATAACTACTTGTTTATTCACACAACAGATGAGTTTTTATCCCGAATCTGGCTCTTTTCAATTTAATATACTGGATCCATCCAAGCCGAGCTTTGTATATTATACAGGCTTCCATCGATGGTTGCGAGGTTTTCAAGCGCCACTGTGTTACGAAAGTTTTTCGTACCCTGGCCTTTTGTTCAGTTTAGGATTAGGATGTGTTGCGGGTCATTATTGCTGAAATTAATGTTATGGTTTATTGCTTCAAACCGTTTATTACTTATACACTTTGAAAAAAGGTGTTGTCATTAGTGGATTCTCAGACCAATACTGTCTTATTTCAGATAATGCTTTGCAAAATAATGAAGCCCAAAAAACTCTTAGTTTCCCAGAAGTTAACGGATACCAACTACTGCCTCTAAAATATATACCCGAAACAGCAGTAAAAGGACAATATGGGAGTGTAGGTGGATTTGGCTGTAATTCGCACCATGTTCGTATCATAGTCATACTCCCAGTACTATCCGAAGATAAAAAGAAGGGTCGATAATTCTATCTAAACCAATTTCATTCATACTAGCTTCGGCATCAGATACATCTGAACCTAATAAATTTACATCAGTACTCATTTTGCAGTCGATAAAAGAATAAAAAAAACGATAAAAAACGCACTAAACTTGACTAAATATTCCAGCCATCAGGGGATCGCCAGTAGTTTAAAATTAGAAACGAAAATGCGAGAAAGCAAGTGGGTAACTGTTATTTAACTTATTTAGCGCTAGGCGAATTAAAACGAGTAGGCGCCTTGTATAAGGTACAAATATTTAAAGTCCGAGTTAACTCGGGTGAGTACGTTAAGCGGTTAAGTGAACAGAACAAAGAATCCTACGTCACTGCCACTATGGTTTGTTTTTTAACCAGGAGGAGTAATTCAAATTTACCGCGCAGTAATGCTTGTTTATAATTGGTCTAACCGCGGGCAAGTTTACTCCACTAAATTATGACATTTTGACACTAATGACATTTATGAAATTTTAAAATTCAAAATTTATATCGACGCTTTTTTGTATTTTCTGCGTTGTTCCTTTAATTTTTAGATTTTTCGTTTGCATTTATATAAAAAAGTCTAAAATATGCCAAGTACCAGTGGTAATTATCCTTCTCCACCTAAAAAGGCTGAGTAGATTTGGGTCATTTATCATCAAATGAAGAACAATGAATTAAAAAAACATGTACACACAAATACATATTGATAATCCTGGAATGAAAATAACAGCCATGGTAGCAAAAATAAGACAGACAACAGGTTAGTTTTGCAGAATAGTTATTGTTAAAATTAAGACTTACTAAAGTAATGTGCTAATTTTAGGTGTTGCGAATTCAACTATTTACAGAACACTTAAGGAATATAAGCAGACTGGAACAGTAAGATGTCATAAAAATATTGGCGGTCGTCCTTCTATCCTTGCAACATACAATGAAAGAGTTAAAACATCCTGAAATGAAATGAAATGCCCACGTTAAATAAAATAAGTGAAATTAACAACCGCCCAGATCTTCCAAATATGTGTCGTTCATTATTATATAAATTCTGCAAGCAAATCAATTTTAAGTAAGTAAATGTGGGTTAGACACAAAAATATATAGTAAATAAAAAGTGCAAAACAAAAATTTTAATATTGTGTCTGAGTTAGGCAATCAATTAGAAGATAAAGAGCTTTATTCGAATGTACATTTTATTATTTTGTAGGTACTTGCAGAGAAGTCGAAAAAATATTCTCATTGAACGTGATGAATTATAAGATGGAGACGTAATTATCTAACTTCTATAAAACATTACAGAATTTCTTAATATTGTTATGAAGCTATTTTCTTGTCTTTATCGACGTTTCAATTTCCGAAGTGGAATGGTTTATTAACATTTTATTAAATTATATTTAATTTTTATTGTAATTAGAAAAACAAAAAAATATATATATTGGAATTGAATTGGAAAAAATTATTCAAACATAAACAAACAAAGTTAGGTTACACAATAAAGGAAGAAGAAGAAGAAGAAGAACAAAATTAGGTTAGAATCGACGTGTGAGGTTGTCCGACACTGATTACTGGGTTACCGCAAGGCGGAGAAAATCAACCAAAAAAGAAGATGTATTTGGTGACTTTTCTAGTAACTTTCTTGGGTGTGAATCTGTCTTTTTAGTTTACTCCTCCTGGTTAAAAAACAAACCATAGTACACTGGATCATTTTGAAGAGTTTCCTTACTCTCCCGCAAGGTTGCAGTACTGTCCGTAGAAGGTACAGTGGGGAACGAAATTAGGACAGGGGACGGATTTTGGGCACTTTACCTTAATGTCTTGTGCAATCTTTTAACACAAAGAAAAGTTTATGTAAGGTCAAATAACAATTCTGTAATAGGTCCCAGACGATCGTCCACAGGTTTACCACAGGGCTCCGTTATCTCTCCCCTTTTTGTTTAATGTTTTTACAAAAGAAATTAAAAAAAAAATTTATACGAGGAAAAGAATAATCATAATATTATACAATGTGCTGATGATTTTGTCGTTTATAACACTAAAAAAAATTAGAAGCATGCATTACTGAGCTCACGCCACATATACAACTAACTACTTTGAAATTTGAATCGTTAGGTTTTCCTTAACCCCTCAAAAATCTAGTGTTACCATCTTTACAAGACATAATCTACCCAATATTGATAACATAAATGTAAATGGAACCTTATATTCAGTATCAAATAAGGTAACTTATCTTGGAATTATTCTTGACAAGAAGCTTAGCTGAAAACATTTATACAAAGTACAGAATCAAATTTTTAAAAGGCATAAATTTTTTAAAATTCATAAGGAAAATCTGGTGGGGAGCAGATCCACAATCGTGTTTAACTTTTTACAAAGCCTTAATTAGGTATACCTTGGATTACGGATGTACGTTATATGGATCAGCTAGTCCTTACATTCTAAAACGATTGGAAATAATTCAAAATATTTTCCTAAGACTCTGTTTGGGTGCAATGTGTTCAACGCCTGTGGAACCACTTCGGATTGAAGCACTAGAATCACCATTATTTTGACGGAAGGAATGGTTGGCAGAAAAATTTATTATCAAGTCGTTTTTTAAAAAATATACTCTGTTAGATAAAATAGCCTTATTAAATCACCAATATCGCCAATATTTGTTTATATAACTCTGGTAACTGTGCTAAGCAGGTTATTCATCTACAGTCTGTAGATACATATTTCTCTTTCCATGCTATATTGAATAATTCCAGTATTTTTTGTTTTCCTTTGTCACCCATATTTTTAATTATTTCCGCTGTAATTTTATCATATTTAGATGCCTTTTCATTGATAATTTTTCTCATTGCATATATAAATTCCTCATATGTAATGTTTTCTGTAATGGTGGTATACGGCTTATGCCACATATTGTTGTAAGGCAGTTAAAGGCACTATCTGCTATGTTACCATCAAATTTTGAGGTTGAATATGAAGTTGAAGAGGCATTTCGTATGTATTTGGCAGTGCTGCAAAAAAATTTCAACGATCAAAGCAGAACTTAAAGTGTGGAAAGCAGCTATGCTTCTCACCACCCTTACCCCAAAATCAGCTTTGGAATGCTTAGATAAGTGCGACCAAACACTATACTCAAATATTTACACATTGTTTCAAATATTGGCTATCAATACCTTTTTTCACTGCTACCCCAGAAAGGTCTTTTTCGAGTCTAAGATGACTTATGAGTATATCTTGGATTACGGATGTACGTTATATGGATCAGCCAGTCCTTACATTCTAAAACGATTGGAAATAATTCAAAATATTTTCCTAAGACTCTGTTTGGGTGCAATGTGTTCAACGCCTGTGGAACCACTTCGGATTGAAGCACTAGAATCACCATTATTTTGACGGAAGGAATGGTTGGCAGAAAAATTTATTATCAAGTCGTTTTTTAAAAAATATACTCTGTTAGATAAAATAGCCTTATTAAATCACCACGATTTAACTAACACCTACTGGTCAAAAAAACCTTCTCTTCTATTATGTATGGCTTTTAGAAATACAAGTAGTCATAATAGTGACTTCAGAACTATTTCAGTAGAAAAATCTGAATTCTTCGACATGTTGGAACCATTGGAAATTTATATTCTTGTATACAATGAAAATTTGTTGATAAGTAAAAATATATTAAGCGCCTGCATATCAAATCTGTCATATTTTCTGGGAATATATACCGATGTATCAAAACAAAATAATGGTACGGGATGTGCATTCCATATACCATCAACAAACGTTCAAGAAAAATTTAAACTAAATAATATACTTCCATTTTTTCTGCAGAAGCGATTGGTATTATTAAAGTCTGCGATTATATCGAAAAAAACAAGTTAAAAAAATACACTTTTTCAGTGACTCCTTATTTCTTCTTAAATGCATCGCTAACCCAATTAATGTGATGGCTACTGATACAAATCCTTTTATTAGAGAATTAAAAGTAAGAATTCATAAATTAAAAAACGCCAATACGAATTAAAATTCAATTGGGTAAAAGCTCATATAGGACTTCTTGTTCACCTGCAACCTCACGTTGTAGACTTCCTAACCAAAGAAAGCGTTACAACTGGACAGCATAATTTTAAGGCAAAATGGGAATTGCATTGGAAAAACTATTGCTTTAATAACCTCACACGATACACATTATTACATCAAAGTATTCCGACAGTTATGTGGCACCTAGATTATGATTTTACAAAAAAATGATATTGTAACCATTTGTATGCTGAAATTCGGACATGCAAGCTTCCCTCAACACTTACATAAAATCGGTGTAGGCAACACCGAACTGTGTGAAACTTGCAATGTGGTTTGCGACTTAGATCACATTTTTTATGCTTGTAGTAAATTTGAAATACAAAAACAGGATTTTATGAATAGTTTATTATTGCGAAAATTATACCCCCTCTCAATCTACTTCATTTGATACCATTAAATATGTACAAGGTATATAAAATTATTCTTAAGTTTATTAAAATGTATAACTTAAGACTTTAGTGTAGGTGTTAAGCTCGTTACCTCTGTTAAATCGCCAAATCTTTTACCTTTTTACCTATACTTTCCGTGGTCTACACTTTCTGTCTGTGAGTCACCTTGAATGATCCTTAGGTGCGAAAAGTAATCCTAGTTCCTCTCCCATCGTAGTTCTTTTTTTGATTTCCAGAATAGTAGTGTATTTAATTTAGTTAGAACAGGTTAATTTAAGTGAACCTTATTACACATTTTCTGCTGGCTAGATGGGTACTTAGCCCGATGGCCAAGAAAAAAAAGTTGTGGAAGTCTTACAGTTCTGATTTGACCAACAATATCAATATTCCTTGATTTATTAAAATTTCAGTTTTTTGTAAATGAAGACACAACAGGTTTACAGGTTAAAAAATAACTAGTTAAATGCTATTTTATAGGAGATGAAACCATCATTTACTGTAATGAGCATAACATTTTACATTTGTCTTGACGTTTGTATTTTTATTCCAGAAATTGTTTTCAAAACATTTTTTAAATTTACTAATAAGAATATACCAACATTAATAAGTTAATAGAAATTCAGAGACAGATTCAGTAGTTTGGTGGTAAAAACCAATATCATTATTACTAGTAAATAATTAATGTTGCTTTTTCATATAATTGTGTAACGTAGATTTACTTATATTCCAGTTCTCGCCACACTACGCATAGATGCATTATTCGACAAAACTTCATGTAATGCCTCCTTCAATGACTCTTGTGGTACATGTTCCCGCTTTCTACCAATTTTACTGTGAGGCAATGTAAAAAAATTATTCTCGTTACACAAATTACTCACACCGAAAACGCTCGTGTACTTTTGGACACGTCCAAAGGTACAAGCAACGGTGTGTCCATAGATACAAGCAGCGCAGATGTAAAGTTTTAAACACGATAATCTATTTTAGGTTAAAATTTAACTAAAAATATTATGCATAAAAAATATCTAAATTCTTAATTTTGATTTTGATATCAAAAGTTGAGCAATAACTAAGGCAATTGCCAAAATAAGTGTTGGTGAATATTGCTAATAAACTTTTACCAATAAAATCTTCAAAGCTAACTCGAAGCTTTGTTTAAACACACAGTAACAAACACGTTTTTCACATACTGTTGCCAACTCTACATAAAATATTATAGTTGACGCTTTGTAGCTCCATTCTGTTTGTAGTTTTTGAATTAATTAAGTTATCCAAAGGTTACAAACGTCCAGAGGTATACGTCCTTCCTACTAAATCATCTGCAAATATGCGATCTCAGTTTATCATATATCTGTTTTCGGTATCACAAATCCAGTGGTTTAGTTTTTGTTTTTGTTTCTTTTATGATGTCATCAATAAACGTAATAAATAATAATGGACTTAAACTTCCCCTGTCTTTATTATTACACCTAATAAATTACACCTTTTGTCGTTGAGAACTCTTCTGATATCATAACTAATACGCGATTTTTGGTATTTTTGTATAATGACTGAATAACTCTTATAATTTTATCTGTCGTATATCTCCTTTTCAGACTTTCCTCTCTGGATATCTTTTGTCCTCTCGATAGCCATTTGTTAATTATCGCATTGATCGTAAAAATATGATCCTGCATACACCTACCTGGTCTAAAACCACCTTGTGATTCATCTAGTGTTGGTTTTATTATACGTCTCAATTTCCAATATTTGTTTATATAACTCTGGTAACTGTGCTAAGCAGGTTATTCATCTACAGTCTGTAGATACATGTTTCTCTTTCCATGCTATATTGAATAATTCCAGTATTTTTTGTTTTCCTTTGTCACCCATATTTTTAATTATTTCCGCTGTAATTTTATCATATTTAGATGCCTTTTCATTGATAATTTTTCTCATTGCATATATAAATTCCTCATATGTAATGTTTTCTGTAATGGTGGTATACGGCTTATGCCACATATTGTTGGAAGGCAGTTAAAGGCACTATCTGCTATGTTACCATCAAATTTTGAGGTTGAATATGAAGTTGAAGAGGCATTTCGTATGTATTTGGCAGTGCTGCAAAAAAATTTCAACGATCAAAGCAGAACTTAAAGTGTGGAAAGCAGCTATGCTTCTCACCACCCTTACCCCAAAATCAGCTTTGGAATGCTTAGATAAGTGCGACCAAACACTATACTCAAATATTTACACATTGTTTCAAATATTGGCTATCAATACCTTTTTTCACTGCTACCCCAGAAAGGTCTTTTTCGAGTCTAAGATGACTTAACTACGAGTGCAACACAACGACTGAAAGCAAGCTGAACGGCTTTGCTCTCCTGAACATTCACTATGGGATAGAAATTGATGCTAATTATGTATTAATTAAGTAGTGAATATATTTAAAAAGAAAAACAGAACATTAATTTTGTAATGCGTCCTATTAGTGTGGAAACCACTTATGGAATAAAATTGTTTGTGTCCTTATTATAGAAAATGATAAAAAAACTCTGAGACTTACTTACATGCTTAACTTATATCTTATATCCCAATCCAATAGATCCGACCCTACTGCATTAAACTGTCTGGTTCCAGCAGGACGGTGCAACAGCCCATTATGCTTTAATGGTGAGAAATTACTTGAATGAAATCTTCTTCAATAAATGGATTGGACGAAGGAGTACTATTGAGTGGCCAGCTAGGTCGCCAGATCTTACGCCTTTGGATTTTTTCTGTAAGGTTATCTCAAGAACAAAGTATATACAACACAACCAACTAGCATTAAAGACCTCAAAGAAAGGATAACTACAGAAATACGGAATATTTCACCTCAAACTTTAAACAAAGTTCGGGACTAGTTTTATAGAAGACTGTGTTATTGCAAACAACAAGGTGGAGAACATGTTGAGCATTTATTTTAATGTAATCCAATCAATTACCTCGGATATTCTATAAATTAATTGTCTTGAAGAAAATTATACTTAATTTCAAAATTTCACCTAGTATTATTCATAATAGACCCTACATGATATAGTTCGTTGAAATCAGGTTATTAAGGAGCTTTCAAAAACATAAAAATATACAGGGTGTTTAATTTAAAATACAGATTATGGACGTATGGTCCTAAAGTTTTATGAAAAATTTCACCTGGTCTGATTGGGAAGCAAAATGCATTTAACAAAGAAGGCCATGGAATTGAAATGTCATCAGTTATTGACATTTAATAAACAAAGCAGAATATTTTGGTTTGTGCTCTGCAAAATGTCTTATAAAATTGATATTCGTCGAGGTGTTTATAATATGGTTGCGCGAATGTCGAAACGAGATATTGTTAATATTTATCGAGATCAAAACACAAGCAAATCAACAATTTATCGCACAATCAGAGAATGTGAAGAAGGGATACTATGTGTTAACTTGTGAAAAAATTGCCGACCGCGGATTTTGAACCATATAAGAGAGGCAAGACTGATTGAAGCAGCTAAGAACAAAATTGGGGTCTCACAGCGAAAACTGGCCAGAAGATTTCATGTTGGAAAGACTATAGTATACAGGACCCTCTCGAGTAACAATATTATCTACCGGAAAAGAAGGAAAGCTCCAAAATACACATAGGATCAATTAGGGAGAATTCCGAGATGTTGCCGCGCGTTAAGGCGAGTGCATTTCATCAACAAGTTAATCGTGATTGATGATGAAAAATATGTTACTTTGTCCAACTCTGAGATGAAGGGTAACGATGGGTTTTACACGAACGATTACGAAAATGTACCTGATGAAATAAAATTCAAAAGTAAGAAAAAATTTGAGGACAAAATTTTGGTATGGTGTGCAATTTCTGAGGCTGGCTTTATCTCACAGCCCTAAGTTAAGACGCCGCATATATACAAAAATTAGAGAAATTGACGCCGAGGTCGTCCAAAGGATGATGCAACGTGTCAGGGAAATTATTAGGCAAATCGAAAATAATGGTCCCTTGTCTGTCATTTGAATTTTGATTTATAATAAGGATAGTTAAGTTAAATTGTTGAATAATTTAATAAAAATATAAGATTATTGTGGTCAGAGTTATATGCTTTTGAAATTTTTCCCAAAACTTTAGGACCATACGTTATGTCAGACTTGCGTGTATGACCCTGTACATTCAAATTTATGTTTAAAAAGCGCACATTTAAATTTAAAAGTTATGTTATCTCAACGTTTTTTATTATTTTCTAAAATAAGGACACAAAAATTTTTATTTCATAAGTGGTTTCCACACTGTATAAAATAACGGTATTTTATTATTTAGCCTAAAGTTCAATTTTCTTTTATCGCACTTGTAATTTATCTATACAAGATACGGTTTTTAAAAATATATTTTTATTAAGTTGCTTAATCGATCAGAAAATAACTTCCCTCACTCTATGAAGATCGCAGTGTGTTTGTCGCACAACCTGTACCTCAACCAAGCGTGCCTACCTGAGTCCCCGTGCCTGCTGCTCTACGAACACGAGCTAACGGCAAGTTTACACGCTTCAGACGCGACAAACGTTCTGCTTCGGGTACCCGTATATTGTGGATGGTACCTGTTGGACACGTGCCCGGAATTACCTATTTTTTATGATATTAATGAATTTGTGAAAATGGATATTCATCCGTCGTTATAAGTACTTTTTCACAATAGTGAAAAATTTTGCCATAATGATACTGAAACATAGAGAGCCATCGAAAAATTCGTAATTTAGTAAGTTTGGATTTTAAACTTAGATGCGATGGCGATAATTTTCATTTCAACGATTTTGCAAATTAAAATGTCAGTTCTTGACACTTCCTTTTATTCCATTTTTTATTTCTTTAATATATCTGGTCTTGTCACACTTTTTATATCTGGAAGATTGTTACTATTTTCCTAATATAATTCGAGTATATATTCGGTCTATCTTTTTAAATTATTGTTACACTTCTTTAAAATACTTTAATAAAACACCAACCGTATAAAAATATTTAATTACACCTTTTACACAATGACAACTATTAACTTCAAAAACTCAAATACTACTGTTATTTAAACTCTCAACTTCCTGTGTTTGTATACATTTATATTTTCTGGCGTTCCAGAGATTTCTAGACTTTTTCCATATGAAATAAATCTCACGGAACTCTCGTAATACGGCTCCCTCCTTTAAAGTTATTCGCCTTGAATAGCTTTTGTATTAGGAATCGTTTACAGCCAGCAGTAGTGAAGATGAGATAGAGAATTTTTATGATGATATAAAGAAGGTAATAAGTCAGCTCAAAAACAAAGATATTACAATATTAATGGGGGACTTTAATGCCAAAGTAGGAAAAGGTAGACAAGAAAACATTGTAGGGAATTTTGGACTTGTACAACGTAATGATAGGGGAGAGAGACCGTTTTGTAGAATTCTGCGTAAAGAACAATCTACTACTACTACTAAGGATTTCCACAGTTTTCACTGTCTTCCTTCACTCAACCGTTTTCTCCAATTTTCCCTGTCATTCCAGTCTCCATCTCGCAGGGTTCTTTTCTCCATAGCCTCGTCGATTTCATCTCTGAATGACATGAACAATCTATGTATGACAAATACATTCTTTAAACTACCCAAGCGTCGATAAAACTCAGACTTAAAAAAGTATAACGCCAACAACCGACTAACCCAATAAACACTGACTGTATTCGAAATAATAGTCATGAAATTACACACGAAATGGAAAAGAAGTTCGAAAAATCGGAAGAAACACCTAACGTCGAAGACCACTGGAATCATGTCAAAACCATTATGCAAAAACAAACTAAAAAGTATAAAACTATTAATAAGCGCAAACAACAATGGATGACTGATGAAATATTGTAACTAATGGAAAGCATATGAAAACAGAAAAATAAAAACACGGAAGAATACAATAAAATCCATAAAGAAACCAGAAGGAAAATCCGGGATGCAAAAAAAATGGTACAGCAACAAATGTTTTGAAATGGAAGAACTGGAACATATAGATAGTTTACTTGATAAAAAACGAAATATTGTAGTCAATGAATAAGACAGATTAGAGAGAAGGAAAGAATATATTGAGAAGCTATTTGATGACGATAAAACAGAAATTCAAATCGAAAATATATCGACTGGTCCCCACATAACACTCGATGAAATGGAAAGAGCTATAAATCTATCAAAGAATAGGAAAGCAACCTTTCTTTCCTTAATACCCAAGATTTTCATTATTTCTTCCCATCATTTTGATTTAGAATTTTGTCATTAATCAGAGGTTAACTCTAAAAATGTCCATGTCTTAATACGACGTGTATCAATCAATCAATCAATCAATCAATCAATAATGTCTTTTTATTTCCCATTAAAAAAAATACAATTTTCTCTTTTAGCGACATTTGTTCTCCTTGGCACATGCCATCAGGAGGGTTGGCAAACTAATATTATTCCCTAATTAATATACAAAAAATTACAAAGGCTCATTACATCTAACAAGTTCATTAAAATTAATAAAAAATAAATTAAGTAAATATTCATATAAATGTAAGTAATAAACTAAATGTGTATATCCTACTAAGTAGCACTTCGCCCTAGACTAAACAGTAATAACAAAGTATAACATTAAGGTATATATTGCATTTAAAATTATTGAATATGTCCCTTAGAGGGGGTGAAAGCTGTTGATATAATAATAATAATAACAAGATAGTCAAGATAGACAAGACAGATAAAAAAATAATAGCTATTCGCAAACAAATTATTAATACTAATTTTAATATTTTAATACTATTGAAATAACACCATGCTAATAGATTTAATAATTAAATAGGCTCACTAACTCATACCTATACGCCCATGCTTCCCTACAATAACCTGCTAACTCAGCCTTTCCCTGTCTCATCATTGTAACTACTTCCACTCTACTAAGTTCATGTCTACCCAACCACTTTAACCTAATATTTCGCACCGCAACACCGAACATTTTCCCAAAAAATGTATCACATCTTCCCTTTCCTTCGTATTACACATTGAGAAAAACCTTCTTTCATTATTTCTGCCAGGTCGATCATTCAAATATAGAACTCCACATCTTAATTTGAAGAGCCATCGAATGTCCCCAAAATTTTCCATTTCCAGTAGATAATGCATGTTTACTCCTTCTTCTCGCAGTTCTTTGTAGTGTCCACAAAAATTTGATTCGAGTGCCCTATTCTCAGCCTGACGCTGTATCTCCTCCTTCTTTTTTTCTATCATATTCTCAATCATACTAGGCCAGCTTTTTCTCCATTCCCATTCACACCTTACCTCAATTCCAAATTTGTCTCCCATGCTCATCCAATCTTTCCACCAGCCACACCTTGCTCTTATCATTTCTTTCAAAAGAAATTTTGGCAACCTATCACTCGAATATCCTAGTATTTTTTTAACATATTTTTGATGTAAATTCATTGTATATAGGCTGACTCTAGCAATACCTGTCTCCAAATCTAACATAAAGTTAGGACAATACCTTGGACAAGAGAACATTTTTTTTATATAAAATCTTCTGATTATTTCCACCTCATCGTACTCAAAAAGACCCCATACCTGAGACCCATAAGTCAAAATTGATCTTATCACCGACTCATACACTGTTACTTTAGCCAAAAAGGGTATATCAGCCTTAGACACTAACCTACTCCAAGCCGTGTGAATCGCTACTTTTGCCAAACTCTGGCGCTTTTTTAGATGAGCTTTAAACGACAACTTGGGTGTTAGTATCATTCCCAAATAATTATAGTTATTCACTACCTCTAATACTCGATCATTCAGCTTCCAAGATTCCCTGATCACACCACCTCCTCTTCTGAATACAAGAATTTTGGATTTATCTAAATTGATTTTTAGATTCCACATCCTACAGTATTTTTCCAGTTCATTAATCATCCGCTGTAGCACCTTCGGATTGATTGCCATCAAAACCAAATCATCTGCATATAATAAAAGTCTTATAATTAAACCATTTATCTCCAAACCGCCTTCCAATGCGTCATGCAGGTCATTCACAAAAAGAGCAAACAGTAATGGACTTAAAAGACATCCCTGTCTCACTCCTACATTGCAGTCAAACCATTCAGATAGACCTTCCCTTGACCAGACTGCCGATTTTGTACTTGCGAACATACTTTTTAACAAATTCAGCACTTTAGTAGATAATCCTAAGCAACTCAACTTGTAAAAAAGGGCCCATCGATCAACTGTATCAAAGGCAGCACTAAAGTCCACAAAAAATGTATAAACATTTTTTACTCCCCGTGCATGTTGGATGTTTACTATACTCGTAAGATTAAAAATGTTGTCTATAGTTGAATAGCCGGTTCTATATCCTGCCTGAAACTCATTTAAAATGTTATTATTTTGTACCCACGAGGTAAGTCTGGTTAAAGTCAATGCCGCAATGAGTTTGGTTACTGCATTTAAGAAGCTGATACCTCGATAACTTTCTGCACATTCCATATTTCCTTTCTTATAAAGAGGAAAAATTATTGCATCATAAAATCCCCGAGGAAAGTTTGGTTTGACGAAAAAATTATTAGCAAGCCCAAGTACAAGCACTTTTCCGTTTTCTGGAAGAAACTTGTAGAACTCAGCAGCAATTCTATCCACTCCTGGTGCTTTATTTGGTTTTAAAGAATCCAACGCTATTTGAAGTCTTCCATACTAAACGGCCGGTCTAAATGTTCATTGAGGATAAACGGTTCTGCATACAACACAGGATCTGCTGTTATCTCCGTATTCAAATGTCTTGCAAAATGTTGCAGTAAACTATTTAAGTTAACACCTTCCCCAATGGCCGAACTTCCAAACTTATACAGTCCAACAGCCTTCCAAAATTCTTTTGAATTTTTAGTATTTCTTAAACCCAATGCAGCATTCTTATAAAATTCTTTCTTTTTAAAGTCACAAAGGTGTTTGTATTCCTGTTTAACATTCCTGTATATGTTTGTTGCATAAGTTGAGCTAATTTTTCTAGATACTCTGAGATATGACATTACTTGCTTCCTCTTTCTTGCGCACTCACCATCATTGCTGGCTTTGTTTACACTCCTCCTTTGCCTTAAAAAGCTTACATTCTCCCTTGTGTGCTGACTTTTTTATACATTGCTGTAGTAACTCTAAAGTTGTCTAAGGTTGATCAGTCCACTCATTCACCCTATTAATTTCACAAGACATTCTTTCTTTATATTTTTCCGAATCAGTTTGGGTCCAAGTAATTTTAGGAAGCAGTGGCAAAACTTTACTCGTTGATCCCTGACCGTCATTATCGAAGGTCAGCTCCACTATTAGAGGCATATGATCAGAATAATATTCACAACCTATAAAAAAATTATCTACTAAATTTAACATCGGTCTTGATACACATGCAAAATCTATGACAGAACTGCCTAACGGCCCTAAGAATGTGTACTCCCCCTCTATATCGCCTTTTGTTCTACCATTCAAAATAACCAAATTAAAGTCGTCACATAGTCCAATTATCTTTTTCCCATGATGATTAATCAACTTATATTTAGAAACTCTCCTTTCACTCAGGCTTGTCCTTCTGTATACCCCATCTTCATCAAGCTCATCACCTAAAATCCCTTCCTCCCCCAACCTTGCATTAAAATCACCTACAACTAAACTATTTTCAACATTCTGATCTAAATTTTCTACTAAAACTCTTTCAACATTTTCAAAACACTCCGCCCAGTACTCTCCTGGCCTCAGATACACTGGAATAATGCTTACTTTTTCATCACCTACTTTTATATCTATAATCATTTGATCATCCACTTTCCTCAACTTATGTTGTATCTTATGATTAACACCACACAACCACCCTCCACTCGCTCTACCAAAATTGGAAAATCTCACAGCTGCCTGTGTATATAACTTATATCTATTATTAAAAACCTTATCAGTAATACAGTTTCTACATGTGTCTCACATAATATAAATATTTCAAAGTTACTTACATATTTTACAAATCCCATTTGATTAAGTTTTGATTTCAAACCTGCTATGTTATACATAAGTATTTTTATTGTGTTCCAACTCTCATTACCAATAGCCATATTACCAATAGCCATTCCATGTTCCAAATTCACGACATCATCATCTTCACTCTCTATCAGATCTGGTTCACTAACCCTCTCCCTGATTCCCCCGACTGGGTATTGGAGTTTTCTTGATTTATATTCTCTGAATGATCCATCACTTCTGCTTGATCACTATTAATACTTGGAGAATTAAACAAGAAGTTTAAATCGACGTTCCAGTCCATCTTCAAACGATTCATACCATTATCCTTTCCACACTTTAATCCATCCCTCAAGTCCCAACTGTACTTAACTGATTCCACCAATAACGAATCAAAGACCTTTTCTCCCTGACTTCTTTGGTATAGTCTCTGTCAATGTAAATTTCAGTACCTCTTAATTTTTTAGTCTGTCCCAGAATCTTAGAAATATCAGTATCCCACGGCACATGAGCTATTATGGGTCCATTTGGCTTTGGTGGTCCAAGTGGGTGTGCTCGATTAATCATAACTTGATCTTCAATACCTAAAAAGTTTTTACAAAAATCTGAAATTACTAAAGCACAAGGCTCTCTACCAGAATGACGAACACCTCTAAAAATAAGGTTATTCCTCCTTTGTCTTCCTTCTTGATCCTCTAGCATTCTTCCCCTAACTGTGTCCCTCCTTTTCAACTCTTCTAACTCGTCAGATATCCCAGATACTTTAGCCTCTAACATCTGAACTTTTAGTGTTAATTGTTGGTTCTCTACTCTCAATGACTGGATGTTCTGACTCAGCCTGTTTACATCATCCTTAGTGGATACATTTTCCAATTTTTTGTTAACCGGGTTTAATGATTTATGTAGAAGTTCTTCAATAATCGTTTTTAGTTCCTCCTTATTTATACTAATACTATCCATTTCCATATTATTTAATTGTGGTGAACTTTCACTTTTTCGTCTCTTTTGGTTAGGCTTGGGAGTAAAAAAATCTGTTATTTCCCGATTATTCATTGAGTTATCTCTAAATATAGGTGCTATGTAGTAATTACAATAACTTGTGTATAAAATATGGGCACACCATAAAGTAAATAAACAAACAGCCTGTAATTTGTGCTGCCTATATGTAAGGGGCCGAATTTCGTAGTGTTTAGTTTAAATTGATGTTTTATTGAAAGTTGGTAAACAGGTTGTCAGTAAAATCAGCTGATTCAGAATCTCAAAATATTTGTTTTCTATAATTAGTTGATCATTACCTTGAAAACATAATCCAAGCGATTCAAAATAATCACGACATTCAACTTCACCAGACAGCATTAAATCTAGTATTTAATTTTCCAAATTAGAAGTAAACTTTTATAAAACTAAGGAGCAATACAGAATTTGGTATTGACACTATCAGCTCAAGGCTGCCAATACGACGTGTATTATAAATGCTTCTGCTACTGTAGCCGCTTCTTGGTTAGGAAGGAATAGAGTTTCAGGCCATTTTAAAAAAGAATCCATTGCAACTATTAAGTGCTTGTTTCCTCTCTCTGTTATCTGAAGTGGACCGAGAATATCCACTACAAGTCGTTCAAAAGGCACTCTGAAAAGATATTGTGCATTACCACGACTTCTTGTTTTAGAGTCTTTTCTACCGTTAAAGTAAATCACAATTCTTATGCCAATCTTCTACATCTCGGCGAAAATCGATACAGTAAAATCTATCTCCAACTCTAGCCAATGTTCTTTTGACTCCAAAAAGTTAGGCTGCTATGAAGTATTTGCAACAGTTTTATTGCGTGATTTTGGCAGTACACTTGTTGTACTGTACATACTACATCAGGACTTTCTCACTTTCGATATAAAAGAAATTAACCATTGGAAAAATACACGAGATTTCAATTGAGCCCATTATGCCTTTATTTCTGTATATACTGTATTTGGTTTTTCCTGTCAAATAGGTCTAATACCATATTTAAGCAATTCTCGTATGACTTTTAAGTGATTATTTTTCTTTTTTACTCTTCTTAAAGTTTTTAAGGGAGGTCTGGTCATTATCTTCTTCCTGTTCCACTGTGATTATCCGCAGACTTACTTCTTTGGTTCCATTCTCTTTGTCTTTAAGCTGATACTTGCTTTGAACCTGTAATTCGTTTTAAGCATCTTGGAATTCGTGTAATTATTTATTTAACACATTTTGCAAAATTGACCTGTTTTCTTAAATTTTCTATTTCATTTTTTACTAATCGCTAGTTGCTCCTTTAAATAAGCAAATTCAGACTTCAGAGTGTCTTTTTACTTTCTGTAGTCAATTGTCGGAAATCGATTTCTTAGGGACCTATATCTACTATTATTTCTAGTAGGACTATGTCTAGTAGGCGACCTTATGACCTCATTCTTTGGTTTTTCTTTCCTTGTCTGGGATTGGTTCATTAGTTTGAAAATATTCTACTCTTTCGCAACTAAAACGTCTTCCGTTTTCATTTTTAGTTTTCAGTTAAAAGATTTTAAACTTAAAAGCAAACTTAACAGTTTTGTTAATTTAAGATAAACTATTTATTATTTCTACCTCTACTTTTCTAATTCTCTCCCCTTTCTCTTTATGTTCTTGTCTACACTTCTCCATCACCTCTTTTTGCATAAGCTAGTCTTCCTCTTCTTGTCTACACTTTTTCCCCTTCTTTCATTTTTACAAACCATATAGTGGGTCCGGACACTGAGAAGCACATGCCCAATATACATTTTGCTATGTGCTTGGCTGGGTATCTTTTTCCAATGAGAGTTATGTTGACTTCGCATCCAGGCTTTTTTCCGGTCGCGGAGGATGCTTTTTAGCACTCCCACGTAGGCTCTGGACTGTAGTCTTTTGTAACTGAAGCCGAAGTATTTTGTAGCTGACGCCCTTCTGCCAAGTTCATCAGCTTTTTATTGCCGTGTATTTCGTCTGCCACACCCGTGTGACAATGTTATGTTCCGCCAGTCCGTCGAGCTCCTCTCGACATTCCCCCACTACTAAATATTCCTGCACCATCACTTCTGCAGTTTTAGGCTCGTATGTATATCAAGTATAACCCTACAGTCTAGGTCAAGGGTTTCCTCTGTAATATTTCTTTTGTGAGAAAATGTCTTCTTGAAAAGATACTTTAAGCCTATATCTGGGTACCATATGTTCATGAATCATCATTCGTCCGGCATCCCTGATTTCACTTATGATATTACCATGTCTCGACCTAACCTGACCTTGCGTACAGTTTCTTATAGACTTTAATATCCCATTCTCGCCTCACTCTTATAATACCTATATGTAAAAGCGGAGGTCCAGGAGGGACCTCCATAGCTGCCGTGAGCGGCCCCTAGAGCATCTGTAATTCCAAGCAAGCTCGTCTTTACACCTTACTTAGTTTGAGGACAGCAATTTTTTGCTTCACCTTTGGCCACCGTACGTCTGTTCCATATGTTATTGTTGGTTTTAACACCATGTTATAAATCCAATATAACGTGACTGGTTATAAACCCCACGCTTTTTCCATGAGTTCGTCTGGTTACTAATAACATAGATACCCTTCGTCTGGTTATTCGTTCTATCTGCTGATTATATGTAAGCCTTAAGTTTAATATTACTTCAAGATACTTTATTGCACTCACCAGATTAAGATTTGTACTATTTATTCTTAGAGAACGCAATCCTTTTAAACTTTTAGTAAATTTCATAACTTTGCCATAGACTCATCGCCCAGAACATAATGCCCGTGGTTTCTGAGTCTAACTATCAGAATATCCATGACCAGACTACGCAAGAGGGGAGATAAGACTTCCCTCTGCGGATATCCTCTGGCTACCTGTGCTGACACTGTATCCCCGATAATGTTTCGTATATCACAGAGCTTCGAAGCTACAATCTATTTCTCTTGTAATTGTTTTGTGGGAGCTGTTGTCATATGCTCCCTCTACATCAATAAATGCACCCAGCATCAACTATTGGTTTTCAACACCAAACTCCAGCCTCTGTAAGAGATGGTGCAGTGCCCTTTTTATAGCGAGTCTTGCTCTATATACATACTATGCCTGATATATCGGACTTTTAACCAATAAACCATCCGTAATTATAATTAGGATTGGCACGGATAATCAGACCCATGAACTAAAGAGAAGAATCGGTCTTGCGTGGGCAGCATATAGAAAATTGAGAAAAAGTGAGGTCCCAAGTGCCTAAAGAGAAACTTATTTGATCAATGCGTCCTCCCAGTGTTGACATACGGAGCAGAAACACTTACTTTGACACAAGCTTCGGCTGCGAAACTAAGAGTCATACAGAGAAAAATGGAGCGATCCATGTTAGGAATAATTTTGCGAGACAAAATAAAAAACGAAGAGGCCAGGAGAAGAACCAAGGTGACTGACGTTATCGAAAGGATAGCCAGACTGAAATGGAGATGAGCAGGACACATAGCCAGAATGACGCATGAGTGATAGACAAAGAGGTTATTGAAATAAGAACCAAGGGAACACACGAGAAGCGTCGGTCGACCACCTACACGATGAGCTGACGACTTAGAACACAAAATAAAAACTGGATGAGAGTGTCGCAAGATATACGGGGTTGGAAATACTAGGAAGAGGCCTTTAACAGTAAACTTTTGAGGTTGGATAATAAATATGCATATCAAGTAGATTTTCTACAGTTTCAGAAAAAAAAATATCAAATCGAACAAAAAGGTTTGGTAAGGTAGAAATGCAAAAAAATTAGTTGGTTTATGCACTGATTATAGGGGTAAACCGCTGGCCTATATGTCTAAGAGTAATATGTAATTGAAACTCTAAAAATCGTGTTTGGAGTTTACTGCAAAATTGGTATATATACGTAAAACATTAAGTAATATAGAACCTTCTTCTATTTACAGTATATAACAATTTTATTCTTTTGATATAAGTATGATAAAATTATGTAATAGTCAATAGTGAATTATTTAAAAGTCCTAATCATTTTAAATTTTCAATATTGTTGTTAATATTAAATCGGCGTATGTATTTAATATTGTGAACGGCTGTAGCTCAGCGCGAAGACACTGGCTTTCTAAGCCAAAGGGCACGAGTTCGAATCTCGGCACCAGCAACATTTTCATTTCTAAATATGATACGAGCCGTTCACCGTGCTTCGGAGGACACGTTAAGTCGTCAGCCCCCTGAGCTAATGTGTGCATACTATTTATCTGACACAGGGTTAAAGATACAAATGGCGCCGAAACCTGTCCGAAAGGATCTCCCCGGCAAAAATGCCATACGATATTATTATTATTATTATTACAGCATCTAATTAATACGAAATATTTAAATTTTTTTGATGTAATTATTTTAGTGTTAAAATTTTGAAATATATTTTTAGACACCCACAAAGACACCCTTCTAGATGAGAAGCACATTGATGTTTTAGTGACACTCTTGAACCAAATTTATAGTTCAGGCATATTACCCAAAGAGTGGTTAACATCTATTTTTATTTGTCTCCCTAAAAAGAAAAACGCAAGAGAATGCAGCGATTATCGCACCATTAGCTTAATGTCTCATATGCTAAAGTTACTACTTAAAGTCATCCATAACCGAATATATCACAAACTGGTCATCAGGGCCGCCGCTAATATCACGACAATATCTTTAATGTCCAATGTCGCACACACTTCATATTCTATAGATAACATTGAAGAAAGCAGAAACACATCTTATTACAATTGTTATTTGTTCTATATGCGCCCCAATGTTTTTTCTTCATTTCATATAATTTTTGAAGAGCAGAGTCAACTGTTAATCCTTTTTTTAATGTTGTAGATAGTTTAAACAATTTTTGAGAATATTTTATATGCGCTGCACAGGATTCATGTCTTTTTAAAATAATAGCTAAATGTTGCCAGTCACTTACCCCATTAATTCCACTAAGTAATTGTCGGCTGCTTTCATCACAACAAAACAGTTTACAAGGTGCACAAAAAATACTATTTAGTGATAATGAGTTAAGTAACCACGGGCGATGAATTTGGTCTTGATTAGGTAATGTGCGATAATAATAAGTTTCTGAAAATTTCCCATTATTTGTATCTCTGGGGAAGTTAATTTTTGTAATTTGCTGAGGAAAATTTTCAACAACAAATTAAACTTCACTTGGATTCATATTTCCAGGCCATTTTCCGGGATCATCTGAAACCAAGTATATGCTGGAGCTTCCTACACTGCAATCTAGATTAACTGGAACATTAATTGTTCCGTCTTGGTTGGTGGTTTCAGGTTCAGGCGTTTCAGCATAAGCACTGGCACTATCGCTATTATTGTCATCAAATCATCCGTCTCTATTCGCAGGAATATTCAATTGTTTGGTACTTTTTTCTATGATTTGAACTTCGCTTGAAGTTGAAGGTCCTAAATTTATATCCGAGTCTTCTATATTTTCATGTATGTTTTTCATCAAAAATGATTCCAGTGCACCGCTAATTTTTTTTTCTCCTCAGTTTTTGCCTCTTTTATTTTTCTATATTAAAAACCTGAAAGTCGTTTTCTTTTTCTTTCGGACATTTTAAATTATCACTTAAGAACGAAGCCGGGCGAATTTAACAAAATAAATCCAAAAACACTGTAGATAAGTTATCCAAATAATGTTTCTCCAAATAATATGTAGCCGTAACGCGTATACGAATAAAATTGCTCTGATCTCGAAGTTACTTCGAAATACAGTACCTACTGTGCAAAAGAAACGGGTACACTACTATATTTTACAAACAAAATATTTTATCAAAAGGGTGTCTAAATTCATCGAATTCTCAACTAAGACTGAACATAAGACATAATAACCCATCTATAAACATAACCATAGGAACAATATTATAACAAAAACTTTACAAGCACTTGCCTAAATTCTTGTAAAGTATCTACGTGTGAAATCTCAAATAACTGAAGTCCGAAAGCCGCCAGCCGCTTTGAATTAAAAGGTATTCCCGAAACTGCTTTATTACTGTACCTGCAAAAGGGCGGCAGTTCATACAATAAGTAATATTTTCTGACATTTTTGTTAGATTAGGATGAAAAAAAAGAAGTATACATGATAAATGAAACGCATTTAAGTATTATCTCGTACTGAATAATTATTATTGTTTGGAATATTAGAGTTCACAGACTTATCTGAATCATTACTATTTAATTATTTTCGTTTTAAAAAAGTATTATCATCAGTGGACTGCTTTTGGCCGCCCCTATTGTTGGCCGCCCGTGTGCGATGCACACTTGGCACACATGGTAGCGGCGGCCCTGCTGGACATAGACGTTAATGATACACAATTTGGTTTTCGCAAAGGCCTAGGAACACGTGAAGCTCTTTTTTCACTTAATATACTAATACAAAGATGCCTGGACGTCAATCAAGATATATACGCATGTTTTATTGACTATAATAAAGCATTCGATAAAGTACGACATAAACAATTAATGAATGTCCTGAAATCAAAGAAGATTGACTACAACGACCTCAGGATCATATCAAATTTATACCATAAACAGCGGGCAAAAGTACGTGTTAATGAACAGCTGTCAGAAGAAATTGAAATTTGATGTGGAGTGAGACAGAGATGCGTATTTTCGCCAACTCTTTTTAATGCCTACTTCGAAGAGGTCCTGAAAAAAGCTCTTGAGGGTGAAACAGCTGGAACAAAGGTAAATGGAGTTCCCATTAACAACATTAGATATGTGGACGACACTGTGATCTTAGCCGAAAACATTGAAGATCTTCAGAGACTGGTGACCAGAATAGCAGAGTATGGAAAAGAGTATGGTCTAACAATGAATGTCAAGAAGATGAAATTTATGAGAATATCGAAAACTCAAAGAAATAACGAGAATCTTCTAATAAACGAAACCAACGTCGAACAAGTGGACAAATATGCATACCTAGGAATAATGATTAACTCCACAAATGATTACAATCAAGAGATCAAAATAAGAATAGAAAAGGCTAGAGCAAATGTCAACAAAATGAGAAGAGTGCTATATACCAGGGATTTAAAACTGGAACTAAGAGTTAGGTTGGCGAGGTGCTATAATTTTTCGACTTTATTTTATGGAATGGAATCTTCGACCTTAAATGCGACATCAATGAAAAAAACTGGAATCATTCGAGCTGTGGGTGTACAGAAGAATTCTGAAAATATCATGGACAGAACACGTCACAAACAAAGAGGTTCTGGAAAGGATGAACAAAGAGAAATGGAAATTTTAAATACAATAAACGTATCGGAAATATAGAGAGAAATACACCTTGCTCCAACTGATTATGCAGGGAAAGATCCAAGACAAGAGAAGCATAGGGAGGCGTAGAATGTCATGGCTGCGCAACCTGAGAGAGTGGTACGGATGTACATCAAATGAAGTTTTCAGAGCAGCCGTTTCAAAAGTCCGAATAGCTATGATGATTGCCGACCTCCGCCGCGGAGATGGCACTTGAAGAAGAAGAAAAAGGTATGGTTGATAAAGTAAAAGCCATGTATGAAGACCGATAACTAATTAAGCGATGATCAGTGAGCCTCAAACAGTGGCCAGAGAACGTGTTCGGTTATTCTATGCAGTGGCTTTAAAATTTAATAACTCCAATCGCTTAAAAAGTAAATGATTTAATTTTCTATATTTCATGATCAGTAAGAATGTTGCATTTTTTGTTCCATTAAAGATAAATTAACTAAATATAATATTTATATATAATTCACTACATACAATAAAATTTATTTTATTAATGACATTTTAAAATTTAAAATGTCATAGTAATCATTCTGTGTAATATGATAATAGTTCATTGAAAAGTTAAATTTTTGAGAGTACGCAATTTTGTTTATTTTTTTTATTTATTTATTTAATGTCGTCCGAACCACTGAGGTTATACACGACAACAATGGAAATACATATTAGAAGTAAGAAATGATATAATATTAATTACATACTAACATGAAATTAGATTGACATATTTTATGTAATTTATGATACAAACTAGATTTTAATTTAAATATCTTTTATGCCTATAGCCGTTAAAAACTTTATAATGTTTAGATGATTATTGTCTCTAAGAAGCTCGCCAATGTTACTGGAAAAGTTGAGTTTACTTCACGTTTCCTGGAAAATTTGACATTCGGTTAAAATATGTTTTACTGTACTGTTAGGCGACAAATATCATGGCTGAAAAACATTCGCGACTGGACTGAGTTAAACACACAGACGCTCTTAAGAAAAGCAGAAGATGGAGACAAATTTGTAATGGTTATAGCCAACCTTCATTAGTGGGAACGGTACTAGAAGAAGAAGAAGAAGAAGTTGGTTTGACACTGGTTGCAGTATGGATATGGGGGGATGTCTCTTGTGATTCGGTAAAGAAGTGTATGGCGGGTGTGACCAAGTCGGAGTCGAGTAAAGATGACTTGTTTTCTCCTAGGTAACATAAAGGCTTGTTTTTGTAAAGCATTGTCTTTAATTTGACCTAGTTTTTCGGAACACTGGGATCATTTGTTTTGCCGCGCACAACTAACTATGTTTTTTAAGCACAATATTAGATCACTTGGCACTATTTTATTTAGTTGAACTTGACCATCACTTGTCGCTGCTTCGTGAGCTAGACGGTCCACAACCTCGTTACCGTGTACTCCAATATAAGATGGAACCCAAATTAATACCACGTGTTTGTTTTCCTTTGCAGGATTTTGAAGTTTTTTGTAAATGTCCTTATGAATAGGGTTGCTGGAGTATATGTTTTGGATGTCACAAAAGGCATTCATTGAGTCAGTTATGATTGTGTAATTTTTCTGGTCCGTTTGGTTAATGAATTTTAGAGCTTCAAGGATTGCGTATAGTTCTGCATTGGAGACAGTCCAGTTGTTATGCAACTTAAATTTAGCAATATGGGTATTAGAGAGAATGGCTGCCCCCACTCCATCCGTTGTTTTTAATGCATCTGTTTAGATCTGTCGGTAGTCGCTAAATCTATCCAAAATATCTTTGAAGTGGTTTATTTATATGGCTGGTGTGGATTCATGTTGTCATTCTCAAGGATGAGAGTCCAAGCCACGTTAAACGATCAAGTGACTGCAATTAGAGACGAATCGAACGAAGAACAAACGATTATACATATTACAGAAATAGTGCAAAATGTAAAGGATAAACACTTAAAGACAGATAGATTATTGAAGAAAAAATCATGGATGACAGATGAGATCCTGAAACTAATGGACGAGAGAACAGAAGACAAAAATGACCCATACAAATATAAAACTATAAATATAATAATAAGAATGAGAATCAGAGAAGCGAAAGAAAAAGAAGCAAGGGAAAGATGCGAAGAAATTGAGACTCTGCAGTCAAAGTACGATAGTCACAATGTACTAACTCATAGGGGGACTAAGACGAAGGCAGAAAGGAAATATAACTGATTCTGACGAAACATCATCTTGGCCAAACAGAGTAAAATAATAACGTGGAAAGAATATCTAGAAAAACTATTTGAAGACCAAAGAGATAACACCTTTGAGCTAGAAGAAGAGGTAAATGATGGACCAAGAATATTACAGCAGGAAGTTTACTCCGCAATAACACAGTTAAAGGATGGCAAAGCGGCAGGCCCTGATAATATACAAGCAGAACTACTCAAACTAACGGACAACGAATCAAAAGCAATAATCACAAAGATATTCAACAACATATACAATTCTGGAGAAATCCGCAGAGATCTTTCGCGCAGCAGTTTCCAAAACTACAATTGCCATTTGGATCGCCAACCTTCGAAAGGAGACAGCGCAATGAAAAGAAGAAGAAAAAATGCAAAGATTACCGTACTATAAGCCTCATGAGTCATCTCCTAAGATTGTTCCTAAAAATAATTCATAGGAGAATCTACAAGCTCTATGAAAGTCAAATTACCACCAACCAGTTCGGGTTCACAAATGCTGTTGGTACTAGAGAGGGTTTGTTCTCAGTACAAGTCTTATTCCAGAGATACAGAGACGTCAACTGCGACGTATACGCATGTCTGGTTGATTACGAGAAAGCGTTTGATCTAGTATAGCACGCCAAGATGATGCAAATACTAAAAGAAACAGAAATTAACAACCAAGATCTGAAAATAATTAGAAGTCTCTACTGGAATCAGACAGCAAATCTCAGAGTTGAAGGTGAACACACTGACTATGTGAAAATCATGCGTGGAGTGAGACAAGGCTGTATTTTGTCTCCTCTAATATTCAATCTGTACTCTGAAAGAATATTTATCGAAGCTTTGCACGAAACTGAAAAAGGTTTTCTACTAAATGGTTACCGGCTAAACAACATCAGATATGCAGATGACACCATAGTATTTGCGGACAACTTAGAAGACCTAGAAGTTCTTAGGAACAAAATCACGTATTAGAGTCAACAATATGGACTCAATATAAACGTTAAGAAGACAAAGCTTATGATAATTAGCAAGAAAAGAATAACAGAACGTCAACTCTAAGTCAACCAATCCACTATAGAAAGAGTGACGCACTACAACTACCTCGGCACCATAATAAATGAAGAGTGGACCAACAACCAGGAGATTAAAGCCAGATCCACCTTTAATCGGATGGAGGCCTTCTTCAATTATCACAACCTCTCTCTTGATATAAAAGTAAGAATGCTGCGATGCTACGTCTTCTATGTCCTTTTTTATGGTGTTGAATCGTGGACCTTGAACGAAGATATGTGCAGAAAACTGGAAGCATTTGAGATGTGGCTATATCGGAGAATGCTTAAGATCCTGTGGACTGACCGAGTCACAAATGAGGAGGACCTCAGAAGAATGAATAAGAACCGAGAGGTACTGACCACCATCAAATCTCGAAAGTTACAGTTCTTCGGACATATTATGCCCCAGATGCTCTCCTTCAAGCCATCCTGCAAGGAAAAATATTTGGAAAACGAGGTCCAGGAAGAAGAAGAACATCTTGGTTAAAGAACCTCAGAATCTGGTTCAATACAACATCTGTGCAGCTTTTCCGCGCTGCTGCAGATAAGATAAAGATTGCCATGATGATTGCCAACATTCGTAACGGATAGGCACATCAAGAAGAAGAAGAAGGATTCATGTTTATTAAATTTTGATAGATCAGTGATTCCTTTTGGTTTATTTACGGTTCATGGAGGAGGAGGGTTTTCGGAAGGGTGGTATTATGGGTTCGGGGTTCGGGAATATTATGCTATATTTATGAAGTAATCGATTAATTCGTTCATAGAAAGGCGGATTGCATTGACGATGAGATGAGAAAAAAAAATCTCTTTTAAATTCTAGAGGAGTTTGCCCTGACAATTTTATTTTTTGATGTGTGGGGTGATTAGTATAAGCCTAAGTTCAAGTTTGTGGGGTCGCCATCCCAAAATTTTATTCCCAAAATTTTATTCTAATTTTTTTTATACTAATTTGTAAACTTGGTAAAATTTACTGTGAAATGTTAAATATATTGTATAATGATTAGGTATAACTTTTTGGTTACTATAACCCATTTTACAGATAAATTTACTTTTACTAGAAGATCTATTTAAAGTAATCACCAAATAAAGTAATTAGTAAACAATTCGATATATACTTTCCTTAAGGACTTGCTGTTTTTAATGACCAACTAACAAGAATCGTGGCAGTGTAATATTTCCCCACATGTAAATTTCTTACTAACATGTTATAGTTTCTGCTAAGTTTTCAACAAGATAATTAAGGAGTGCTTACAAAAGGGGATTCGTTGTTGTGATTTATGTTTGAAAAACGATCTACCGCAAAGTAGCAAATTGCATATGTTTGAATCACGAACGTTGGGTCAGTAAATGTAGCAATAAACCACAGCCCTGACCTTTGCAAGGTCGTATACATTTGTATACTTCGTAACAGGTGTTACGTGGTCATTAGTGCATCTCCCTTTCACGCAAAAAATTATTACCTTATTGCTAATAAATTTTTTTGGTAACAATAAATAAATGAAGACTACAGGGAAAAAACCAGATATGTCAAAATTTCATAAAACCGAGAAAAACGCATATTTAACTTTGAAGATGTGTCTTACATTGAAACGTATAATAAAACTCGGGAGTCAAAATTGCTTCATAAAAACACATGAACGGCATTGCACTGTTTTTATTCAGAAAAATGTGTTACACTCTTTAAAAATCCAGGAAATTCTTGTCAACCGCAATTTGTCCATTGAAAGAAACAGCTTAGTCATCTGAAACAGAAAATTGTCAATGCTTTCAATAATGAAAATAGGTTTCATTTTGATTAGTATTTCTATTGTGAATGATAGGTAATAATAAATACAGCAAAACCTGTCAATAACGGTCACTAAAAATGACAGAACTATTGGCCGATATAAAAAGGTGGCCGCTAATACCAGGTTTTGTAGTCCACAAATTTTGGTTTGGGGAACTTTGAAACTAGCCGGCTAGTACAAGTGGCTGGTTTTGACAGGTGGCCGTTAACACAGGTTTTACTGTAACATGGCTCGTTAAAGATCCCTACCTCTGGTTGGAACACCAGGGCATTCGTCAAAATTTTCCGTTGATAGAAGCGTGCTCCGGGGGTCGGTGATTAGTTTTAATCGCAGAAGTAGATCGACGACGACGTTAAATAAAGAAATAAAAAGAGAGTAATTATAATAATAATAATTTACCTGTTACGACTAATTATAAGGTAAGACGGAGAAAAAGTCCACACAGAATCTCATAAGGCTCATTAAATCGCTGTGCCTGGCTTTTGAAATTGCGAGGGATCCTGAAACAACATACAGGGAATAATATTATAATTTTTTGTGGTACCTTATACCTTACCTGAGTAGGCTGGTAATGGTAATTCAAATTCTCCATTCTTCAACTTCGTAGTTGTTAAGGTCATTCGCTTCTTCAACATGCTTGAAAAGAATGGTCCATTGTAACAAGATCGATGATTTATAAGTCGACTGTGCCTCTAAACTCTTTTGGTACTTCAAAAGGCATTTTTTAGATTCCACAGTCCAACATTCTTATCACACTCTAAGTATGAATGTCCACGGATGGGATATGTAATTTTTATTTCACGAAGCCCATGGATTTTGTTGTTTACGATATAATGTATGAATCGGAATATTGTGAAATTAATGTGTGAATAATGCGAACTTTTTATACCTGCCTGTTTATATTTTTACAAGAAACAAAACGAGTCTTTCTATTACGTTATGTTATATCAATGCATAAATGTCTTGTTGAACATTTAATCATTCAGAAAAATAATTATATTTGATATTCACAAATGTTTGTTCTTACAAAAAAACTTTCTATTATTGAAACACGCATTGTTTAATAATAATTATTTTTAAATCAATCCAACGCTATCTACCGTGAAACTTGTGACATATCTGGTTCTTTCACTGGACGCATGGACAATGCTGGTTTTTTCCCAGTACCCCGAAACTTTGAAGTGTAATTACTCATGACAAGACTACTTTTTGCCCTGTACGATAGCTCTAAAATGTGCTTCTCCGCGTGTTCTATACCATAGAATAGAAATCTGAAATTTGAAAAAAATTTACATGTCTGGTTTTTTCCCTGTAGTCTTCAAATATGAAATAAGGAACAATAAAAAAGTCGGAAAAATAACTATTGTGATCAATATCTCTCCCGCGATACCATTTTAAACATGACAATGTGATCAGATACTGTTGATGATTCATGATCTCCTGGCATTGCTTGTTTTATAAGTGCTCATCTTTTTACACTGCCCAATATGTCCTAAAGAAAGCCGACAGCAGTAGTTATTCTCAACATAATTTAACTTAAATAAAAAAAATGAATTAAATTGAATGAAATCGATATTGTAACTAACGTTTTCAACATTTCCTCGCGTAGCTATTTTGTGTAGAAAGATAAGTTAGTAAAACACAGTCAACACTGATAACCAATCCAATAGCATTATAAAATATAATAAAAATGTAAAATGTGAGATGTCATATTAACTACTAATTATAAGTTTGTGTTAAAAGAAAGTTATCTTTTGACACAAACAGAATATGAAATAACTTAAACAAATCACATTAATATTCAGGTATACCAAGAAGATATTAGTAAAAATTAAATTTTTAACCAAAGCGAACATAGATTCACTCAACGAAGAAATAGTAACAGCTATTTAAGAAAGAAAAAAAAATTCTCAGTAAAAAAAGTTAAGCCTTAAAACAAAATTAAGCCAAGAAATTAAGAGGTTTTCAAAGAACGCAAAGAGATACGACAAAGGAAGCCGAATCATATAGAACACAGCCGAACTTTTGCAAACAGTAGAAGAATTAATTATACTCCGAATTGTATAAGAGTTATCAACAAGGTCAATTACACTGTACAGATCAGCTAAAAGATCTTTAATCAATTAACGTTCTGAAATAATGCCTGACCTCACTACCGGACAAATAAAATATGCTCTTAATAAAATGAAATAAGCTTCCAAGAATTTTAATAGAACTGATCAAACTCTGAGGAACAGCTTTTAATAAGAAAGTTAAACTACTGTTGAATCTATATCTGACAAAGACCGTATTAAAAAAGAATTTCAAAATTATAGGCCGATAGGTTTGTTAAACCACCTATATAAACACTTCACCAGAACTATAACAACACGCAAACTGGACTTCTACTAACCAAAAGAACTAGCTAGATTTCGTTCAGGCTTTAATATAAGTGACCACTTTTAAAATTGTAATAGAAAAGTCTGTCGACTGTCAAAACTTCGCATTTATCATTATCAAGTCAGGTAGTAACGCTTCTTGCTGAGCTTCAAGCACCATATTTAGTACTTGGGTGTAATAGTTCTTTCGATAGTTAATTATCACATTGGCCATAATAATGGTCGGATCCACATTCACGATATACTCTCACGTAATTGGTTTTTAGCTGGGAAGTGTGACGTTGTATACAATGACATAATCGATTATCTAGCACAGGTTTCTAGTCGCTCCGTGCGTAACTGACACGACACCTACCGCCTTCATCTGACAGTTTTGGACCTACCAATTGGCATTATGTCATACATTAATGGCATATGTTTGACATTGTTAAATACAGGCGAAAATGACAATTATTAATAATTAACTTTTTAATTATATTTTTTCAGTTTATGTACAAAATAAATGTAGTATTAAAAACTGGGTTTCTCAAAATTCATCATAATATATCTTTTTAAGCCCAAACGGAAAAGAAAAGTTAAAAATCTAGTACTGGCAAATCAAGTTTTCACGTGAAAGAGCCTATAATTAAAAAACAGTAATAGTAAAAGTTATGATATAAAAGCTAAAGTCATCAGGCACTCTGCAGCTAGCTTGAAGCCTTATAAAATATCATTTAAGGTAAATTATTTAAATATTTCAATTGCATAAAAATGAGGTTACGTGATATTTCCTTTTTCATATTAGCAGCACGGATCCATCTTTTTCTTTTCTCTAATTTATATGTAATCTTTGGGAACCTATAAAAACTACACTTACTATTTTTGCTATTATTAGCACAACTAAATACGAAACATGTATTTACACACATTTTTGATAAAATTTATGCGTAAAAAGATAGTGTCCAATTTTGTCATATTTAGCCGCTACGCACGCTGGCATCGTTTCAAGGTACCCCTACCATGGTCACCCACGGAGCGAAGAGCGTTGTATCCATGTAAATTTGTAAATGTATCTATGCTGAAAAACCCCATTTATAATTTTGAGTGACATTGTTTTACAAAAATCTCTAAGATGCAGTCCGTTTTCATTCGTAATTTGTTCTCCATATTTTTCTACAACCCCGTTATTCCCTTCTCTCCCTACTTCTCTTTTATTTTTAAATTTAACAGCCCCGTACCTTTTTTTGGCTACACTTTTGTATAGAGGTTAGTTAGGCCAAATCGACTTATTTTCATTCCTAAAAATCATAGTATAGTTTATGACCAATAATTTTGTGACACTCAGTATTTAAAACAACAGGAATAGTATTTAGAACTAGTACAGATACCAGAATTCATCATCATTCATAGATAGAAACTGGTAAAACAGCCTGAAAGATGTTAGAGCGATGAGAGGAACCAATTTAAGTTAGGATCATGATCTTATGAGAACCACACTAAAGATAAACTTAAGAGTAAATACCACGTGTAATAAAAGAAAAAGAACAAAGTTGATATAGCCAAGCTTTCAAATGGAAAAAAAACAGAAAAAATATAGAAGTGTTTTGAAAAATAAAATACGCAATTTTCGAATTGGGACAACATAGAAGATATATGAAATAGAAAAGAAAAGTCTGGAAAAATAATACAACGTTAAACATAAAGAGATAAAAACAAGTGTTAGAACCTCTAAACGACTCCTCAGAAAACGTTTGGCAAATAGGGCAGCAAAAAAATTATCAGAGGGGTTTACACGAAATTAAGAGTCACCTAAGAAAAAGAGGTTTCAGACAAACAGTAAGAATATTAGGACAGGATGACCAAATCCACAAAATAGGAGATGGGGTTCAATGAACTTGAGTGAAATATTTCAGAAATATGTATATATATATATATATATATATATATATATATATATATATATATATATATATATATATATGTATATATATATATATATATATATATATATATATATAAGAAGTATACAAAAAGGCCATCACTGTGGTAGAAAAAAACCCTAGATAAGCTGTGCAAATAAAATTTGCACAGCTTATCTAGGGTTTTTTTCTACATGCAAATTGTATCAATCATTTGGACGTAGTCCAAATGATTGATACCAGCCAACTGACTAGGACTAGATCATAAAGTGAAAAATTAATTAATTACAGTTAACAAGACCTTCAAGACAGGTGAAAGGTGATTTTTAGTTAATACTCAAATAATAGACACCCACTGTGGGTGTTGTTTTGAAACAAATTCAGGTGTAACTTTATGTATATTATGGTTTTAAATGATTTAGAGCAAATAAAATTATTATTTATAGGGTGTAAATTAGAGTTGATTATATAACAAGGTTCTATTATTGATAAGAAGAGACAATTATAGTTGAAAAATTAATAATAAGATAAAATCTTGCCAGAGATCGATGACATCATGTACTCAATTAAATTATTACTGCAATTTTTTTTTATTTTTAATAAACAAACCATTTTACATCAGTAGTTCTTACTTTGGTGGAAGGTCTTTAAACTATGGTCAATCAGTCAATACAGTCAATCACTAGATTTTCTCTTTTAATTTTTATCTTATTTTCTCTCGGCGAACAAAATTTCCACTATCGAATGAAAATTGTTCGCGAAAATATGTTCGACCCATATTCCTTTGTAAAAGGTAATATTATTACTATTTATTTATTTATTTATTTTTTATTTTGTTGTTTATTTTTGTTATTCATTTATACACATTTATGCTCAAGCATTCGTCGTTATCTGATCTTTTAACTGATTTCAGTTAGCATACATCAAAACTGGTCACAGCGGGCTTATACAAGAGTAAATTAAATAGTATAATATCATGCATTTCCAGTATATAAACAGATACTGGGTGTTACTAATGATACTATCAGATCATTAAAACATCGAATATATATACTAAAGTCGACATAAATTGAGATATTTAATTTTTTGTCACTTTTGTGGACGTGGGCGTACAATTAGGTGAATATTTTAACAACTTAAAAGAACCGACCGGTGACAAAGTTGACAGCCTTGAAGATAGAGAAATTATACTGTAGCAATTGTTATTAAGTATGCCAGAAAAGTACTTAAAGATAGTAATCTGACATTAAACTTATTGAATGGTGGCAAAGATGAAATAAAAATGATAATTAAAAAAATATTTAATGGTTATTCAGGGAATATATGGTTATTATGGAGTAGAAATTATCAAGGGAAAATTAGCTTTACAAAACACAAGAAATTGGCTTGTTATTTTTATGAAACAGGACAGTTTAGGAATAATATTTGGACCTTATAATTAAAACTTTTGTGTTAATATTTCCAAAAATTGTATTAAGAAACTTATATTTCCAAAATGGAACACCACACAAAACCAAAAATCAAACTTATAGAATGTTTGATATGCGATGGAAAACAAAAGTTTTCAGTGAAAGTAAAATGGCGAATGACAGCATTCGGTTTCAGAATGCATGACTGATTTTTAAAGCACCATGGATTATAGTGTCAAACACCCTGTGTCTATCTTCAATATCTTTTACAGTATTTTGACAAATTATGTGCAGTTATCATGCAAAGAGATAGTTTGCTGGAAACTGTCCACTTGAGTTTCATTTCCACAACGAACTTTTATGCACTATCAGCTTAATAAAATCATGATGAGAACCACGATCACGTTCAACAACCTATCCAAACATTGTACAGGGTGTCCCAAATTCGTATGTTTTGCAGCGTATATCGAAAACTAGAGAAGGTGGAAAAAATGTATTTAAGATGTCATGACTTCTTTTTTCGTTAAAGTAACGATTGTCCAATTAAATTATCAATAGTTCCGCACATTAGAGAGACAGGTATATGACGATTATTTAAAAATGTTGAAAACGACGGGGTTATATGTTTCCTTGATTAAGAACAATGCTGCCGTGTTTACGCAATCCAATGACTCTTGAAGGTCCTGAAATCAATCGCATAAAATAATAGTTTTGTCCTCGTATCCAAGAATATTAATTAGTTCGCCATTAATTTTCGCTCTTAAGTTTTGATCTTGTAAAGCCTATATAAAAATGTTATCCAAGTGAATTTAAAATAACAGTAGGGATAGAATCCCTGTATGAGACCTTTTTGAACGTAACATTCGTCGATTATTTTAACATAGACTCGTACAACTGCTCTCTGCTTATAATATAGGTTTTCTATGATACTGTTACGATAAATATCCTGGCCTAAAATAACTGTAAATATTATGACTAATTCTGTTATGTTGTAGATTGTGCGAGACCTGAACGGAAGCTTCCAAAAAAACAACATTTCGAAAGTTCGAGGCGAGTCGATGGGAAATCCAGTTTGCCCTTACCGTTTCGCCGTCCAGTCTACTCAAGAAGGTTTTAGACTTTTCGAGATAACGGCGATTTATGTATATAAATAAATGATTTTTATATGGAGGAAGAGTTAATTTTTTGAAGAAGACGCGCTCGCGATTTTTAATTGTTACGTTCGCCTAAAATAAATTACTTATGTATTTTTAGTGGTTAATAAACTTATATAAATTATCGTGCTTTTTAATAAATTAAAATAAGAACCTTTTAATAAAGACATTATAAATTGAATAAAGACAGCAGTTAAATAAATTCATTTCAATGGTGTCGGAAGTGAAATAAAAGTAAATTAGACTTATAGTAATCATAACAAGTATTGTTCCGAAGTGAATATAAAATAAATTGTGAAAATGGCTACGATTTATGAGCTGACAGTGACTAATTTAAGAAGACATCTTGAAGAGAGAGAATTAGCTTCTACCGGAAAAAAGGCTGAGTTAGTCCAACGACTAAAGAACGCTTTGCTAGAAGAAGGACTAGATCCAGAGACCTATATATTTGAAGATGCTGTCCTCTCGTCGATTTCGAAAGTTTCCGGCGACATCGCATCATTAGAGAACAAAGTTTCTGACGATATTTCGAAAGTTTCTTCTGATGTAGCAAAAGTTTCTGGTGACATCGCTTCGTTGGAAGACAAAGTTTCTAACGAGATTTCTTCGCTGGAAAGCAAAGTCTCTGCTAACATCTCTTCGGAAATCTCTAAAGTCACTTCTGAGATGTCTGCCCTGGACGATAGAATATCTTCGTTAAAAAACCAAGTTGCTGCCGATATGTTGGCCTTCGAAGAAAAGATATGGAAAGAGATGGAAAAAGAAGCTGGAGGAAACAGGGACGGCAGAGAGAGGAAACAATCCAATTACAGTAGAGACAAAAGAAGACGAGACGAAATGTAAGTTGGAAATACGGCCGAAATTTGAAGGAAGTGGAGGTTCTGTCCATGTGAAAGTCCCAACTTTCGACGCAAAATCGTCATGGAATAACTACATGAAACAGTTCGAATCAGCTGCAAACCTGGCTATCGCTCTTCGAGGAGATGCCTTAGATGTGCTTCAGACCATAGCCGTAGAAGAGACGGATGATTTCGAACAACTTAAGAAGAGGTTAATCAGCTACGCAGGCCTCTGGCGGGTACAGTAAAGTTAGGACTGTAAAAGAGGAAGGAGATGAAGATAAACTTGACCAGCTCGTTAATGTGATAAAAAGCATGACATACAAGAAAACGAAGACCATCAGATGCTGGAATTGTGGCGAAATAGGACACGTACGAAGCTCCTGTAAGCACCCTAGGTACGACGCAAATCAAGAAACTCACCATCAGGAAAACTAGAACGGGTCAGCCTTAGGGGGGCAGCTTCGACCCAGAACTTTTCCAAAGACCCTCTCATACTAATAGCTTCTTTGAAATGTCGTGAAGATAGTGTATATGTAGATGGAGAAATAAATGGTAAAAAACATACGTTGTTGGTGGGTACCGGAGCGACCAGAACCATTATACGCCCAACAGTTATAAACAGCCGTAAGAAACTGTTACCAACGAGGTTGCGACTTCGGACCGCTACAGGTGAAAATGTCAACATTCATGGAGAAATCCAGGTACAATTGGGAATTGGAGCAGAAAAGTTTGTCCATACTGTTATAGTTGCTGACATCGAAGAGGATGTTATATTAGGAATGGACGTAATGAATATGCATGGATTCCATTTGGATTTTAAGAATAAGGTAATCAAAGTTGGCAACGAGGAGGTATTTTTCCATCCACATAATGACAACACTGTGCAAGCAGCCATTAAAGAAGATAGATGAAGTTGGCCGTGGAATTATAATTGGAAAGGAATTGGTGACTTCGGCTAAAGAAATTCCTGTGAGACTTATCAATGTCAACGACTACCCAGTGACCATAAAGAAATAGACAAAAGTAGGAACTTGTGTACCTGTGACATCCATAATCCGTCAGGCGACAACATCTGATAATTCCAACGACAAATTCGATCAAATGGTTGCAGTTGCAGGACAGTCTCTGAATCAGATTGAGAAAAGGAAATTAAGGGAATTTCTTCGGCATTATCGTGATATTTTCGTACCGAAAGAAGGAAAGACGGGAAGAACTACCGTTGTTAAGCATAAAATTGATACTGGTAATGCTAAGCCAATTCGTCAAACAGCTCGACGATTACCACAGGCGAAAAGAGAGGAAGCTGAAACGATTGTTTAGGAAATGAAGAAAGACGGGGTGATAGAACCTTCTACGAGCCCATGGATCTCTCCGGTGGTCCTGGTTAAGAAGAAAGACGGAACGACGAGGTTCTGTGTGGATTACCGTTTGCTGAACAACGTTACCAAGAAAGATAGTTATCCTCTGCCTCGGATCGATGACACATTGGACACATTGGCTGGAAGTAAATTGTTTTCTACTTTGGATTTGAAGTCTGGATACTGGCAGGTAGAAATGGATCCAGTAGATAAAGAAAAGACAGCCTTCACCACAGGATCTGGATTGTGGCAATTCAACGTTATGCCATTTGGACTCTGTAATGCTCCTGCGACATTTGAGAGGCTTATGGAAAATGTGTTGAGAGGGTTATCTTGGAAAACATGCCTGGTTTACTTAGATGACATAACCGTTTTGGGGGAGACATTCGAAGATCATTTGAGGAATTTAGAAAACGTTTTTAATCGACTTAAAGCTGCCCAATTGATGCTAAACCCCAAGAAGTGCCAGTTACTTCAAGGTAGAGTCAATTATCTGGGTCATATAGTCAGTAAAGAAGGAGTGGCCGTGGATAAGGGAAAAATCGATTCCATTAAGGAATGGCCAAAATCAACTGACAAACATCAAGTGAGAAGTTTTCTTGGACTATGTACTTACTACCGGAGGTTTATTAAGAAGTTTGCAGATATCGCTAAGCCATTAACGCGACTTACGGAGGAAGCAAGAGATTACCGCTGGGATACAGACTGCCAAAATGCCTTTGAGACGTTGAAAAAGCATTTAATAACAGCACCAATTTTAGGGTATCCACTGCCAGAAGGAGAGTTCATCTTAGATACGGATGCAAGTAATGTGGGAATTGGAGGAGTGCTGTCTCAGATTCAAGGAGGACAGGAACGAGTCCTCGGATATTTTAGTAAAGTTCTTTCAAAAGAATCTCTCCAAGAATACGATTTCAAGATTGAGCACCGGGCCGGAGTTAGCCACAGAAACGCTGATTCTCTTTCCAGAAGGCCATGCCCAGCAGAGTGTTCCCACTGCAACAAAACGGAATCCAAGGAAGCAGCAGTGCTAAGAACAACGATGGTCAACGACGACTGGACGCCTACTAAGATCAGAGAAGAACAAGAAAGAGATCCAGTTATACAGAAAATTCGAAAATGGAAAGAGGAAAACCGTCGACCATATTGGCAAGAAATATCAAACCTATGCTCAGTAGTTAAGACGTATTGGGCCTAGTGGGACTCATTTATCATGGAAGATGGTTTGCTCAAACGAGTTCTGGAAAATGATGACGGTTCAGAGAAGAGAAGACAGTTGGTGATCCCAAAGAGCAGAATAGCCGAAGTACTTCGTCAGTTATACGACAGTCCATCGGGAGGGCATTTTGGTGTAAAGAAAACCCTTCAGCGAATTCGGGAACGGTTTTATTGGATGAACAGTTCCGACGATGTAAAAGACTGGTGTAAGAAATGTACTATTTGTGCCACGAGTAACGGGCCTTACCGAAAAAGGGGAGCTCTTATGAGAGAATATAATGTTGGAAGCCCGTTTGAAAGAATAGCTTTGGACATCGCTGGGCCATTTCCAGAAAGTGAAAATGGAGGCAAGTACATGTTGGTAGTAATGGACTACTTTACTAAGTGGGTCGAGATTTCCGCACTTCCCGACCAGAAGGCCCCCACCGTTGCAGATAAGTCGATTTGGAGTGCCTTTGGAGATACATAGTGACCAAGGCAGGAACTTCGAAAGCGATCTATTCCAAGGAATATGTAATAGACTAGGCATGAAGAAAACAAGAACTACCGCGTATCATCCGCAATCGGATGGTATGGTAGAACGAATGAATAGGACAGTTGGCAAGTATTTGACAAAGATGGTGTCCGACCATCAGCGAGACTGGGACCAATACCTTCCGTTCTTCACAATGGCCTACAGATCTGATGTTAACGAATCAACAGGCCAGACACCAGCTAAAGTCCTATTCGGACGCGAAATGCGACTACCTTGTGATCTCGAGTTTGGATGTCGACCTGGAGAAGATGTAGCAGGTGAAGATTATGTGATCGAATTACGAAGAAGAATGGACGATGTACATGAGTTGGTCCGTTCCCACCTTCAGATCGCTAGCGACCGAATGAAGAAACGGTACGATACACAAGCCGAAAAGAGTTGCTTTAAAAAGAACGACAAAGTATGGCTGTATAATCCCAAGAAGCGAAAAGGTTGTTCTCCCAAATTGCAGCAGTTTTGGGAAGGTCCATACCTCATTATGGAGAAGATCAACGATGTCATCTACCGAATAAGCAAGATTCCGAAGGGAAAGCCGATGATAGTACACCATAACCGGCTGGCGTCTTTCGAAGGTGACCACGACGTAGATGAAGAAGTGGAAGTAAACCAAGTCCAAGACGTGTCTGGTCTCACGTTTGAGGAATTCATGGGTGCCTATGGAGGTACCGGTAAAGCAAGACATGGTGTTACCACTGAAGAAAAGCAAGATCTACTCGCGCTCCCCGATGACTACTCGCTGGCCCTTACCATCCCGGCCAGTATCAAAGACGCACCAGGGTTGGCATCCGTCTTTCGAAGGAAGTTTGGTCGAGTTGCATAACTTCAATGCCAGGTGCCAGCTCCCGGTAAAACCTTGAAACTCCAAGATGCATCACGTTACCTTTTCTACCTGGTAACAAAAGACGCTGCCCGTGACCAACCTACCTACCGAGATGTATGGGAAGCCTTACTTCAATTGAGAGAGCACGTACTAGAGTCCGACGTGCAAAAGTTAGCCATGCCAAAGTTGGAGTGCCGCCAATTAGATTGGAGGGTTATCCGAAATATGGTGGAGGAGATCTTTAAAGACACCGAAGTCCAGGTGTTAGTCTGTTGCAATCCGCATAGTTACTGGTGCGGAGAGAAAACCGTCCCTTGTCATTTTTATACAACTGGAAGTTGTAAAAGAGGGTCCAGTTGCCGATACCAGCATACAGTTCCGGTTCCAGTCCCGACAAGGTTCCAGGAGGAACCATCTTTTAAGAGGGGGGCAATGTTACGATAAATATCCTAGCCTAAAATAACTGTAAATATTATGACTAATTCTGTTATGTTGTAGATTGTGCGAGACCTGAACGGAAGCTTCCAAAAAAACAACATTTCGAAAGTTCGAGGTGAGTCGATGGGAAATCCAGTTTGCCCTTACCGTTTCGCTCTCCAGTCTACTCAAGAAGGTTTTAGACTTTTCGAGATAACGGCGATTTATGTATATAAATAAAACATTTTTATATGGAGGAAGAGTTAATTTTTTGAAGAAGACGCGCTCGCGATTTTTAATTGTTACGTTCGCCTAAAATAAATTACTTATGTATTTTTAGTGGGTAATAAACTTATATAAATTATCGTGCTTTTTAATAAATTAAAATAAGAACCTTTTAATAAAGACATTATAAATTGAATAAAGACAGCAGTTAAATAAATTCATTTCAATACGTAGGTTTCTACCATATATATATATATATATATATATATATATATATATATATATATATATATATATATATATATATATATATATATATATATATATATATCATATATATTTATATATTCACCTAATATGTTAAAAGCGTTCCATGCTGTACCTTATCGAAAGCCTTTTAGTAATCGATGAAAGCCAGATAAGTATCTTTAAATTGGTCGCTTCATTTTTAGAGACGTACATTTAAGCCAAAAAGTGCTTCACGAATAGCTACCCAGCGCATTCCTAAACTCAATCTGGGTTTCATCTAGGTCCCTTTTTTGCAATGACTTTTTATTCTTCCATGAATAATGCAAAGAATTTTTTTTAATGTGTGGCTTATCAGATTAACTCATTAATAATTGCAATGATGTATTTGTTAAATTCTTCCTAAAAACACCAATCACCTAAAAATAATTGTGTAGGTCACTGCTAAAAGTGGTTAAATCACATTTTTAAGTTTCTAGTGATGGATGTTTTAAATGGTTCCCAGATTTAGATTTTTAAAAACCAGCAGGTATATTTTTAAATAGTCTATCTATATATTAACAGATATCACAGAAATTTATTTATTTATAAGCAACAATGTTTTTAAATATGGATTTAAATTCTTTTTGTGAAAACAAATAGATAAAAAATTAAAACTGAATTATGTCTATGGAAGAACATTTTTCTAAAACTTTTAATTATACATCAGATTTTAGTCATATATATTAACATCACTTTTGATATCCTACTCTTTATTGCCAGTGGCATATATCATACTTTCCTATTTCACAATTTTTACTATCCTCATAAAAGAAGAGTGTAGGACTTCGCGATTGTTATTCGTTACGTATACAAGATCGGGTTATTTCAATTTTAGAATACTTTTTAAAAATATTTTGCTGCTCTAAATCACTTAGTTTATTTGCACAATTAGTTCTACCAATGCCAATTTCTCGACATTTATTCTTTTCTGTAAAAATATTTTGCCATTTTAAAGTTCATTTTCATTTTTTTTTTGTCTTTTGAACCGTTAACTTTAGAAATAGAAGGCAAATTTTCGGAGTTACCTCCAACAGAAACTAAGTTATGGCATTGATTATAAACCACACCATGTGTGGTTTATAATCAATGGTTATGGGCTACATTTTCTGATTTCACATCGCATTTTACGTCGCAGGTACATTATTGTGCCGAATACCTTCGTGAGGATCATTTTCACTTCCATAGGTTACATCTTCACTACAACTACAACTACTTTAATTTTAAAATAAAAAAATCTAGTCAAGTCTACTATACATATAACCTTAAAATCGTTGTTTCTACTAAGAAATACTTATTGTTTAATATTGTATTTCTCAAAATTTTTAAACTCCTTATGTATTTTTAATATAACGAAAATAATACGGATCTTATTCTTACCAAAATCAGACATTTTTTTAAGGATACATCGATACAATTTCAAAAAATTCACAGACAAAACCTACACGTGAATCTGTGTTTCATTAACAAACAAAAAGTTGTCAAGTCCATGGATGTATACGCTTTATGACAGCGACTTGCACTGAAATGACGATTAGTTATTAAAATATTAACATAAGGGATTTTATTTGGTACGCTTTTTGTTACATATCTGATTTCGCCATCAGTACAAGTATAGAGTGTATATAGATGTCGCCACTTATTAAAGACAAAAATATGGACTTAGCTACTTTTTGCGCTGACCCCTTAAATTTATAACTCTTATTACTTTAACAAAAGCAAGAAATAATATCCATCCTAAACAAGGAAAAACAACATAAATTAAGGAAATGCAGATCTACAATAGATGCATTGTTTACAATAAACAGCAACAGACAAAATATTTTTTTTCTCTTAATTCAGTTAAATTCACCTTTATTCTTCGCATAACCCTTGTATACGTATATGTGTCATTTTATTTTATGTTGATGAAACTAATTAACATTTTTTTGTCAACAAGGCGTGTCTTCCTCAGAACTGCTAAACCTTAGAAAGTAGGATTAACTTTTATGCTATTTCATTGGTTGTTTTATAATATAAAAGAACTCTCAAATCTCATGAACTCTAAAAATGAGATTGATCTACTGCTTAATATTCCCAATACTGACATACGAATGTGAATTTTGGACCCAACGTCAAGCGAAAAAAAGAATGTTACGGCTTCTGTGGATCGACCACAGGACAAATATTTCAATATTAAATGAGCTAAAGGTCACCAAATTTATTTTGCAGCAAAGTTTATCTCCAATAATTAAAACACTTTGGACATGGGAGCAGACACAAAAAACATGGAAAGACTTATTATCCAACGAAAGGTAGAAGGCCGAAAACCACACAGAAGATCCCCAACAAGATGGATCGACCAAATTACAGGAATATGCAAAAGACCTATGCATGAGTTAGAAGAAATAATCAAAGACAGAGATCGTTGAACCGCTACACTCTCTCCGTGGCGTCCGGATTAGAAAGAGATACCTGAAAGGTATAGCAAAAAGAAACTTTGAGAGACAACAAAGGCCTCGGCAAACAAAGTAGTCCCTACTCCTTAAAATGGCAAGTTACCTGAAAGGAATAGCAAAGAGAAACTAAAAATCGGAGAAGATGAAATAAGTCAGTTTAGAAAACCATACAATGATATTGAGCTTAGATATGTCATCCACATAAGAATAACAAAGGCCTTATTATTGATAACATGTGTACAGAAACAATCAAAAAGTGTGGAACAAATATATTAGAGTGGTTTGTTCAAATAAAGTGAATTACAAACTATGTACCTATATATCCCATTCGTGGAGACAAACCAAAGTTGTTGGCTTACATAAATCTGGTAAAACACGAACAACCTTAAAATCTATCGGCCAGTATTTTTATTCTGTCACCTGTTTAAACTCTTTGAACGCATGATCAATAAAATTTCATCGAGAATAGATGAACCACTAATTAAATATAGATAAGATTTTAGACTGACAAGATCATTTACATGACAAATACCGAATCGAAGGCGATATCTGGAGCAGTATCGGTAGACCATACCTCTTACGACACCATGCACTACTAAGAACTCCTACAAAACTGTATGAGATTACAAGAGACAGGCTTATCTTACTCGAATCTTTGTGCAGAGCAGAAGATTTTTGTGCGTTTTCAATGTACAGAAAATTAGACGATAAATGCAGAAGATTAAAGGTAGTGTAATAGCACCGACACTGTACATCACCAACTAACAAACTGTACTAGTAGATATTAGGATTTTATTTATTTATGTTTACTATGACACGGCTATTGTTGAGCAAACAAAAACGTCTACCGAAATGGATCCAAAACTAACTGTATACTTGAAAATAATAACCTACTACCAATCAAATTGTTTTAAACCAAATTCCTGAAAGCTCTAGTATGGTCCTTCTTAACATCCCATAGTGTACAAGACTTTTAACAATGTGTTTCTCCTAAATATACTGATATTAACCTAGATTGCACGTTGTCATTCAAAGAGTATTGTTTTAAACTTAAAAGGAAACTCACAATCAGAACGAATAATATTCTTTGCAACCTTGTTAACACTAAAGTAGCACATCCTTCCGCATATTATTGCCGCTTGTACTCTGTAATTTAGTTGATGAGAAGGACATACTAGACAGTGGAAGTCAGCAGGAATTATAAGTGGGTGTCTGACCACCCATCACTAAGCCGTTCTTTATCGTTGGTAACGCACGTTTTCTTTCCAAATCAATCCATCTACAAAATCCACAAAATATAAAAAACTCATCTTATCAAATGAAAAGAAGCTATTGGTACTAATGTGAATATGAAGTACTGCAAGATGCACCCTACCTATTTTTTTTTTTCTTTTGATAGACCCAAACGGTTTTTTTTATAGAAAATATTTGATTTGAACTGGATAGGTACTTAAAGTAAAATGTAAAGTATTAATTATTACAGAAAAGGCAGTTAAGATTTTATTTCACGAAGTGTCTCTACAATTTGCTTATACGCATTTAGTCCTAGCAGGACTCATCAGAGCGACTGAGTGGAAGCCCTGAACGTTAAACTAAATCTTTTCAAATGAAATAATATTAAGATGACTTTATACAGACGCATACGGCTCCATCTGTAAATATAACAAAAAAAATTTCAGATTTTGTCTAAATCTGTAACTGGTAAAACCAGTTTACGGAAGGTTCTTGTCTAAATGAATCTACATGTCGTGGACAGCAATTTTAGATTCCACATGTCGGCCATTCATCGTCTGTTGGTTTTTGAACATGAAATCAAATCTTAACTGTCTTTTCTATATTTTATTTACCCGGTTTTTGAGTATAAGAAACCATTTTAACAAAGGTTTTTATCAAGATACCTATATCACCGATCGATATCGTGGAATGCAATTTTAGATTCCTTATGTCGGTCATTCATCGTCTGCTTGCCTTGAAATTTGTAGAAGGTACAGATTTAGTCACTTTTCGTTTTATTTATAATTATTAAATTATATTTTTATATTATCCTGAATTGCGAAAATTTAAATCTAAATAGTGACTGAACTAGAATTAGTCATGATGATCACCATCCTTCGTAAGAAACGGTGTCTTAGAATGAAAAAGAATAAGTGTTTCTAATGTTTTCATTGCATCATATTATTATTTACCAATACTTTAAACAGTATTTTCAGTATCTCTTTAATCATCCTTGGCGTGCGTTATGATTATATACCACCTTATTACACTTTTTATCGCAGTCAAGAGAGTAATCTCTAAAGCATGATTCAGTATCCGTGTTATATATTATTACAATAAAAATGTTTTTCCATCAGATCTTATATTTACATCGAGTGTTGCGTGTAAGTATACATAAACATTTTTGTAAGTTCATATTTAATTTAAGGCTGTACAATTTCTGAATGTTGTTTATTTGGCCAGGATGGTATTTTGAACGTTTTAGTCTTATGTCATTTTACTTATATCACCCTAAACGAAATTTTCATTTTCTCAAATTTGCCACTGTTTTACTTTTTTTGACTAATAAGTTAAAACTACGGACAATAAGGAATATAGCATAATATAAAATAAAGCAGAATAACATAACTCCAAAATTTCCAGCACTTAGTTGTACTTTTCATTTATACATGAATGTATACGTTTTATATTTTGGGTATACAAAGATGACGCGCCAAAAAAAGGGGCAAATAATTCTATTAACATCAAAACTTTACTCAAATAAAACATAAAACTACAAAAATTGTTAAAAATTTTGTACATTTAAGTCCAAACACAAACTAACTTTTCTTTGTAACAAACAATATTTTTTGCAATATTTTCTATCAACTAAGTTTTCCTAGTTTGTGAATTGGTGATGAATGAATGAAACTTGTTATAAAGAGCCATATACAAACATTATTATCATCATCTTAGGCTCGACAATCCTCTGTGGATCCTGGCCTGCTCTAAAATTAGTCGCCATTCTGTTCGGTTTCTGGCAACGTGTTGCCATCTTCTCCAAATATTCGATCTCCAAATATTTTACGGAGTATCTTACGCTCGAATATTCCCAGAAGTCTTTCATCCTTTTGCGTTAGAGTCCATGTTTCAGCCCCGCACGTGAGAACCGGCCTTAGCAGTGTTTTGTATACAATAATTTTAGTTTTTCTTTGGATATTTCTTGAGTGAAAGAGTCCATAGTATGCCCTATTTGTAAGGTTAATTATTTGTCTTTTAATTTCTTCGCTTGTTTTATTGGTAGTAGTCACTAGCGAGATAATGCATGTGAAACTATCAACACGTTCAAAGATATGACTTCATAATGATGTTTCCTGTTCCTCATTTGCTAGAGATTGGTTGCAACCAACATGTACTTTGTTTTGTCTTCGTTGATGACTTGACCGATGTTTCCAATGTCATCAGCGTATGCTAAGATTTGTATCGATCTATTGTAAATAGCACCGCTGTCTCTAATTAGTGTATCTCGGACTCTTTTTTCAAGGCAAGGTTAGTTCCAAAACTTATCCACTGATAAGTTTTTCTTGTATACCAAACTCACGCATTGATTGGTATAGTACCGATCTTTTAACACTGTCGTACGCGGCCTTGAAGTCGACGAATTGGTGATGAGTTTCAAGTTTCAATGTTAAATCCTAATGTTTTCTCGAGGATCTGTTTTATTAAATGAATCTGGTCAATTGTTAATTTTTCTGGAATAAATCCGGCCTGGTATTTTTCAATTATGCCAAGTGTGTAAACTTGTAACCTTTCGTAAGCAATATTTGCTAGTTGTTAATTTGTTAGTTGTTAACAGGGTTATACCTCTGTAGTTGTCACACTGGAGCTGATCGCTTTTTTATGTAACGGGCATATCACGCCTTGAGACCATTCACAAGGTATGGTCTCATTTTGCCAAATAAGAAGTAAAAGTTTATGCAGTGCTTGTAGTAGGGTGTCGCCACTATTCTTGTAGAGCTTACTACAAATTTGATCAGTTCCTGGTGCTTTATTATTTTTAAGCTTTTGAATGGCTTGGACAATCTCTTCAGTGGTAGGTGGTCTTTCGTTTGGGTTGAATAGATTCCAATCTTTTCAATCTGCAACGGGGTTATCTGCTACTTTGATATCACTCAGAATATTTCCTTCTTCATCCTTACAGCTTCCTGTTCATGACTTAAACTGTTTACTTACCTTTTTTTACATTTCTGTATAACTTTGGAGTTTCGTTTTGATTTCTTAGCCATTCTATGTTTTCTAACTGTTTTTCTTCAAATTGCTTTTTTTTTTCTTCTATGTAATCTTTTTTCTTTCATTCTTAGGGTCCGGTATTCCTCCTTTGCTCTTCTTGTGCATCTAGTGAAACCTCTATACTCTGGGTATTGAGATTTTAAAGAGGAAGAACTGACGAAATAAGGGAAAATAGCGGATAAGGGATTTAAGACACTAATGAAGACAGGCTTCGCTCAGAAGAACGAATCAAATGGGCAGAGACACTAAATCCCAAGTGAGTATTCGGGCTAGCTTCAATGCACTGAATATTGGCTTTAGAGATATAAAAACAGATAGCTGGGGTAATGAACTGATAGAAACAGGAAATAAAATGAGACCTATTAATACCAAAAACTTAATTCTAGGTACTAGATAAGACCACAAGAAATAGATCGATATGAAGAGGACGATAAGTAGAGAAGAAGAAGGGCGCCAACTCAACAATAGTTGAGATTTTTTTGAAGTAACGAATGACAGGAAATAAATAACACTGGATACAATCACCTGAAATACAAAAATACTCAATACTAACCTTGTCTTGCTATATTATATACTGATAATAGAGACTGAAATAAAAACCAACCTTACTGATAATAAATATATTTATAATAAATATGTTGTATATATATATATATATATATATATATATATATATATATATATATAAACAATTAACATTAAACGCAAAAACTGAATAACAGTGGTAGTGGGTGGTGTAAAGATATAACAGGACCTAATAGCCACTTAACAAGCAAATAACCACAACCACTGGGCCAAACAAAGGTATTAATATTACAATCCAAGAAACACAGTCCGTTAGAATAGCAAAAGGTCTTACCTTACAACTAAAAGTTAGTAATAATATCTAAATAAACTCGACTAGAATGAGATACAAGGAAAGAATATCTACGGTTACCAAAAAATAAGTATCGCACCTAGCAAAATAATAATTTATAAATGAGTTGGTCAGTACTTTTTATATCCTATTTAAAAAAAAACATATTAGACATATTCCCTATGTAAAACCATCGACATAAATTTCAACAACCCTATTTCCTATCAAATGTTAATCTGCAATTATTTATAATAATGATTTACCAAGACCTGATTTTAGTTATTTGAAAAAAAAACCTACTACTTATATTTAACGAAACAAAGACCTGAAATCCTATATATATCAAGAAAATATGTAGCTAACTTGATCATATGCATACGAAAAAGTGTACAGTTGTAAGCAAATATTAACAAAAAGTAGATAAAAGGTAAACAAACTTATCTTTCACAGCACTATTTAAGTTGAAACTCCATAGGAAATTCCTCTTGGCATGGCCAAACTAGATGGCTGCTGTGATGATAAATCCATCAATGAATTATGTGGCAGTCAAATCAGGTACTGGTCTATCCAGCCGAAACAGCAAACTCCATGGGTAACCTCATACGCGAGTTGCTAACAATCTAATAGTTCAAGTGACTAGTTTTTTTATTTTTTTTAAGTGACGGAATCTAAAAGTTACATTTTACCAAATTTAGTTACTATGTATGTCAATAAATGTTTAAATAAATTTAAAACATTAAATATCAGGTTAGGTATATGTTAGGTAAAATTTCTGAAGCTACTTTCAATGCAGACATGACAGAGACTTGCGCCATAAAATGAACATGAGCAGAATACAGAAGGCTGTTTAATACTTGTGGAAGTTTTTCCACAAAATAAAGGAAATTTTAAATTTAAGTTATTTCTCAACCCAAAATTAATCTCTAAAGAAATACCTAACTACAAAGATGAATTGTACAAAAAGATCTCCTCTTACATTTCGTATTCCCAGACCATATTTTTCTATGATATCCTCCTGTTCTCCTTCGCCAATCTTCGCATTAAAATCTGCCATGACAATATTGAGCTAGTGTTTCTTTGTAGAAGCTTATCTTTTTCTAAATCATGATAAAATTTTTTAATTTCTTCTTTTTCATAGTCTTGTGTTTGTGCATATGCTTATAATATATTTAAATTTATTGTTTTTGTTTGTATTTGTAACATTAGTATTCTGTCTGAGAATACGACGACGTTTTTTACAGCTTTATTTGTTTTCTTTGTTATAATTATAGCTACACCATTTTTGTGTTTTGAACTGTCTTCTCCTGAATAATATCTAATGTGATTGTCTATAGATACTTTCGTACATGCTTCTTACATTCCATGAACTTATTTTATTTTCATCAGAAAATGTATTCAAACTTTACATGGACAAATACCTTTTTTTCTTCAGATTTAATTGTCTGACCCGGTTAGAACGAAAATTTAAGTTACACTCGAATGTATGGTATGGAAATAAAAGTAAGCCAGAAAATAGAAAGATTGTCCAACTTTTATTGAGCCAGTCCACTCCTGTTTCTTAATATTGCTGCATGTTAACAATTTTATTACTGGATAAACGTAACGTAAAGCTCCAATTTAAGAATTTGAGATTCACGATTTCTCCTCGGCTTTAGATTAGGTGAAATTTTTAATAAAGTCGATTCTGTGATGTATGTGCCCGCCTTCCGCATTATTCTTGAAAAATCTTCGCCAAATTAAAGGGTTACTCCTGTGCTGGGGTGCGAACTATTAAATTATATATAATCTTTAGATGTGTTGCGAGTGCATGTTTAACGAATTTGCAGTCATGATCCGTGTAAAAAGTTTAAATTGTTTTATCACTCCTGATGTATAATTAAATTTCTGTTAATAGTAATCTGGAACATATACATCGAAGTATATAATATCTCCCATAGAAAGATTCCTATATTAGCATAGTCTTTCTAGATACGGTTTTGGCCATACAAAGCAGTTTTTTTAATAAAAATGACTTAACACTATTAGGTAGAGCTAGACAGAGAGCAGACAGTTAGTCAGTATAAAATATGGTCGCATAAATTCTACACTATTTCCTTTCTAAAATATACTGACAATTATATATCATATTAAAATATTAAAATCTTCTTAAATAATAATCTTATAATCAAGCACAATATATAATATGAAATACATATCTATATACCTTATCATTATTACAGTAATGTTTCCACTACGTGGCGTCACTTTACGTGCAGATATCCTTGTGAGAGTAGGTGTCTTTATGCCATATGTAATAACAGGAGAAACAGGAGACTGATTTAAGCTGTTCGAAAAAAATGTTCCCATAAAAAAAACTTAACTAATCACATTCGTGAGATACCCCAAAATAAGGTTCAAGAAGTCACCCATGCGAATAGTCAAATTTTATTTAAACAATTTTTTTTAACAAATTGTAAAAATCAACTTTATCAACTTGGATTTTTTTATATCATTTCGATCCATCTGAACAAAAAAGTTCTCATTTTTTTTTCTAAATTTGATCGTTTTCGAATTGTAAACAATTTAAAACCGAAAAAAAAACGATTTTCAAGGCTAAAAAACACAAGTAAAACATATTAATTTTAAAAGTGGCTAAATTCAAAATTCAAGCTTTCTTCTTTCTACCAGTTACTTATGAGTATTCCTTGTTTTTTAATTGTTACTGATGGGTACTATTAGGTAAGACGAAAAGCAAGTCAGCTGTATATGTAGGTATTTATAAATATATAACTATCCAGACTATTCAACTAACCCAGAATACTCATATGAAACTGATAGAACATTTTTTATTGAAACATATATTCAAATATATCATAAAATATTCATGATTTGCCAGGTGCTTTTCATGAGCGCATTGCACCATTCACCAATATGACCATAACATCCACAGGAAACAAAACCACCGACGACACTGAAATACTAACTGTTGATGAGAGCGGGGACTTCACCGTATTATCCATCTACAAATCGCCCGGTAAACCACTCAACCTACAAATCTACAAATGCCGGAAAAATAGGAATTCCAGTTGGTACTAGCAGATTTCTATAGTCAGAGTACGCCAGGGGCTATAATGAAACCGATGCAAACAGTCAGCTGCTGGAAGAAAGAGCAAAAGTCAACCTAGTGGTAACAATGGTATCTTAGTCAAAATCAGGAGCTTTCCTTTGTTTCGCCAGGTTTATGGCCCTTTGCACTTCTGAAACTGAAATATTTTACCACTAAAGTCTCACAAGATGTTTATTCCATAAAATTCTTTTACCCATTAGTTTATCTCGTATCTAACTATGCAATACATCTAATATGCAACTGTAAGCGTCAATCGTAATATTAAAAAAATAATTCATTTTTCCTGATTTTTATAGAGCATACTAGATAGTCTCACATTTTGGTGGTCTCTGGTACATTATAAAGCAGTGAATGTGATGGGAGCAAGAGGAATCAAAGGTTTTTTGTGCTTCGTTGGCTCAACATCTGACAATTCTCATGTTTACGCCGTGCTTCTTTTGTTTTCTACACACACATTCTGATGTTCTAAACAGTAGGCGAACGTCGACGTTTCGTAATCTCCTACTTCTTTAATTTTATTTTAACAAACAGGCGAAGGTAGGGAAATTTGTACTTACTAAATATTAAGCAATATAAATTATATATGCATAAAATATTTGTAAAAATTGTTATTGTTTAGTTTGGAGCGTATTCTGCTTTTTTTTTCTTTATTTAACAACTAAATATACCAGTTTTAAATGCTTTTTTGCTTATTTTTTTGTCGAGTAGGAATCTGCTTTTCATAAAATTAAACTAATACCCGTAAAGCAAACATTGATATAATACTATATTGATATACAGTAAAATCTCCCTTAACCGAAACCTTTTTAACCGAAACCTCGTTTAACCGAAACAGCTAAGTTTCAATAATTTCGACAATAAAAAGTAAATTTTTATCGCAAAACGTAAACAATTCCATTAATTTCACTCACCCATTGATGCCTATGTGTGTTGGGGAAATCAAAAAAACCAAGAGCTCTAAAAGATATTTCCGAAAAAGCACTTCCAGCTTTTTATAGAGGCCAAAAAAGCTCATGGATGTCGACCACTTTATTTTCAGAATGGTTCCAACATGAATTCGTCCCAAGTATAAAATTTTTGCCACTGAATGACATGAACTTAATTCAGCCGTTAGACCAGGGAGTAATAGAGACATTCAACAGACATAGAGGAACATTCTTAAGACATGTGTTATCACAAAAGACAAATAAATCCAAAAGTGTTGATTTTCAAATCTTTAACAATGAAACATATTGTTTATTGGTATGCTGAGTCGTGGGCCAAGATCAAATCTTCAAATGCTGGAACAAACTTTTTGATGGGATTTTGATTGACGATCCTGAAGAAGAAAATGGTAAAGAAACGACAGAAAAAATTAAAACTTTAATAAAAAATTTTGCCGGATGTGAAGAAATTAACCAAGAAGAGATACGTGAGTGGTTAGCAGCTAATGACTCAGAAAGTGAATTCATCGACCAGGACATCATTGATATGGTTCTTCATTCAGACAACCTGAGCGTATCAGACGACGAAGATGACGACCTAACAGACAACAGGCAGCACGAGACCGCCGACTCTCGCTGCCTTCAATGATTTTCAATGCCGTAGAGGTAAGAACTTTATACAGTAGGCCTAATTAGTTAGGGGCACGACAAGGTTCTTAATTTTTGTTGTCTTTGCATAAAGTTTTGTCCTTTTCATATTGCTTTACATTTCGTCGAACAATCGAATGAGGCAAACTCATGATGTTCTGCAAATGAACGATAAAGAGATATAGCTGCAAAACATCGTTGTCAAACAAAAACGCAAAAAAAAGTAGAAGATTTCTTTTAAAAACATGTTAAACTTGTTCATTTTCCTTAATTTTGTTTGTGTGTGTGTGTGTGTGGACTTAATCCATTAGCCGAACTTATTTTTGCTCTACAGAATTTTGTTACTTTATTCTGTATTTACTTATTAGAAAACATTACGAAATCATCTCATAGTATTTTTAATACTAATACTTTGACCAAGAATACTATAAAAAACAATTTTATTTTTAACCAAAATTCCTATTATCCGAAACGACCTTCCCCCCAAATATTTCGGTTAACGGAGGTTTTACTGTATATATATATATATATATATATATATATATATATATATATATATATATATATATATATATATCAATTCTTTTTTATATTCTTATATTCTTTTTTCTTACACTTATATATATATATAGATATATACATATATATATATATATATATATATATATATATATATATATATATATATATATATATATATATATATATATATATATACGGTGTAGGTAAAAAAAGTTGTATGGTCGATATAGTAGAATTTAACAGGATATCACACACAGATATATTTATTTATATCGGGTGTCTACGGTGAGTGGCCTATTACAACTATTAAAAATAATCAATGAGCAATTTACTATCCATGTTGAAGGAACAAGGGCAAATGAAGAGAAATTTTTCTTTTCGCGTAGTTTTCGTTTCGGTTTCGCAAATTTTAGGTAGCTATCAACAGAATTTAGTGGAATTCCCAAGTACCAGCCAATGCATTGCATTTGCATTTAATACATCCGGACTTGGATTATTCTTTTAAATAATCAAACCTTAGCGGTTTGCAAGCATATTGTGGCCTTTGTCTGCCACAGGGTGCAAGTAGACCAATGATTAGTTTGCAAATCTCTTCGGGTCTATTTTAAAATCACTAGTTTTATTGCGGTGATGAGTTTGTACTATCTACGAGTGCATTGATGCTAATTAGTGATGAGTTTACGTGTACCCATGATTTTTGTGTTCATAATCAACATAATCCTGTTTCTATTTGCTGTATGGTTATAAAGTTTATCAGTAGAGTGCTAACCTGGCTGTAGACCCCTCCTCCTTTATCCAGGCTTGGGACCGGCAACAGTTCTGTTGAGCTACTTAATCCACCCAACAAAAATAGTTTTGAAAACAGTAGAGGACAAAGATCTGTGGTAGACTATATTCTGTCGAATAGAGAGTTACAGCCCTCTCAAATCTGTGAAAAATTCGAATGAAAACACATATATTTGAAAACAAAACATCAGAATACATCACAAAGATAAAAGTCGAAAGCTTACAGAATGACTCCACAAGATACCTATTCCAAAAAAGAAGAAAGTGATGGAGTTGAAGAAAGCTGGTCAAAAATTAAGTCTAATATCTTAGCCTCGGCCAAGAAAGTTCTTGGTGAAAGAAATATAAATAAAAATAAATCAATCTCAAAACAAAGAACACTCCATGGTTTTGTACATAAGTGAAAGAAAAATGTAAAGAAAATAAAAAAGATTACCTGAAATACATGTCAACCAAAACAAAAGAGGCATACCATAATTACAAGACAATTAAAAATGAAATACATGCACAAAAAATGATGACTGGGAACACTTTTCGAAAGAAATGGAACACGATTTTTAGGGTCTGCAAAAGAAAATATGGAGCTTCATAAGAAGTCAAAGAACAAAGGTAAAGGAACCAAAATACATAGAAAAGGATACGTGGATTGACTACTTAAAAAAGCTCTATGCAGAGGAACAAGAAACGACGCTAGAACCGAAAACGCCAGAAATTACCACAAATGAAGAACTTAATATATAACACAATATAAATGTACAGGAAGTTCGGAAAATACTTGAAAACCTGAAGAATAGAAAAGCAGCAAGTAAAGCCGGGATACCAAACAAATTACTGAAATATTGTGGAGCAGCAATGGCAGAACAATTATTAACAACATTAATTAATACAATTATAAAACACAATAAAATACCAGAAGAATGGAGAACGAGCGAACTAATTCTACGATTCAAAAAAGGATATAAAAAACAGCCAGAAATCTACAGAGGTATAAACTTATATAGTTAAATACTACGCTAAAACTTACAACTAAAATTTTACAAGTGCTAATAAATCAGAGGATAAGTTTAGAAGATGAACAGCACGGTTTTCGTAGTGGAAGATCATGTACAGATACAATATTCGTTATGAAGCAAATTACTGAGAATACACTAAAGTATAATAGACTAGCATTTCTGTGTCCGATTGACGTAAAGAAAGTGTTTGACAGAGTAAGTCTGAAAGATGTAATCCAACTTCTGTATAATAGAGAAGTTTCCCTAAATATTATAAAAACTATCGAAAAAATCTACCAAAATAACAAAATGGAAGTCAGAATAGATGGACAACTTACAGAACCTATAGAAATGGGCAGCGGAATAAGATAAGGGGATCTATTTAGCCCCATGCTCTTCAATTTGATCATGGATGAAATCATCAAAAGTGGAAGAGGATACATAATGGAAAACAAAGAAAAAAAATACCCTGTTACGCAGACGACGCAATGTTGATAGCCCAAGATGAAGATAGTCTGCAAAGCCTGGTCTGCAAAAAGAATTTAATATGACAATCTCATCTCAGAAAACTAAAATAATTGTAGTCAGCAAAGAACCAACCAGATGTAAAATGGAAATTGATGGCATGAGTATTGAATAAGTAATGGAAATAAAATACCTGGGAATTACACTGTCTAGCTATGAAGACCTGGACAAAGAAGTGCGAGACCAGAAAGCAAATAGACTGGCAGGATGCCTTAATAATACTATATGGCGAAATAGACACATTAAAACTGAGATGAAGTCGAGCATTTATAAAGCCAGTGTAAGACCAATAATGACATATGCCTCTGAAACAAGACCCAACACAGCTACAGCGCAAAGGCTACTGGAAACGGCAGAGATGAGAATACTGAGAAGAATTAAAGGAAATACGCTGAGAGATCGCAAGAAAAATGAAGACATTAGAAGAAAATGTAACGTACAGTGTATAAATGAATCGACACAAAATAGAAAAAAGAAGGAAGCAAAGAAGAAAAATCACCAAACGGCAGAAGTATCGGACGACTTCGCAAAAGATGGAGTGACAACCTTCCATATAGGTATTAATCCGACAATTAACAAGGAGAATTGTTTATAAAAAGAAAGAAGAAGATAATCAATGTATGCAAACGCTGTTGATATATTCGCAAAAGTAAATGCGTATTTGAAGGCACGGTCACTAGATAATGGATTCCAAACGTCAGTTTGTAAATCAGTTATTTATATTTTTCATCAACGCAATCTTCCAATAAGTAAATTTCAGTATATTTAAATGATTTTTGATGATAATTTTTCATTAAAAAATGAATCAATAAAAAAACAAAAAAACTCTGCTGTAGTTCGCATATCTATTATAAATGATTGACAGACGTAATAAGAGATAATTTTTAAGAGTTAATGTGTAATGAATCTATAGATCAGCTAGATAAATTAAGTACAGAAGTAGAATAAGCTGGTGATATCTATGAGCTCTTTGTCAATGAGTTTTTCGTAATTTTAAAAACTCAGCAACATTACAATTGGATTGATGAAATGATTTTTTCTTTAATAATCCATCGAGATCTCATACACTTCTTTAAATATGTACGCCAAAGACATATTAATATACTAATTCTAATGTATCTCGAATATATTACTGTTAAAATTGTACGATTAAAGTTGCTTGCTAGAGATGCTTGTTCCTTAATTTATTTCTCATTTCGCAATTCCTCAACATGACGTATACTGAATGAAGATTATTCCAAATGAAAAACTGTGAGATTTGTTGGATCGTTGGTAATTTGGACCATATCGTTACTGAGTGTTTAAAGTATGTAAATTTATAATAACCCAAACATATATGATATTTCAATAAAGTTTCTGGCAAAAACCGTTTGGAACCTATTGCGTAATTTTTATTTTATCCTTTTATTTAATATAGTACCTATTTAATAGAAGACTTAATTTTAGTTTGTCTGTCTAAGAAATGTCCTAACGGGCCTCTGCACTAGAAGCTAGTATCCTAGTTTTTTTGCATTATTTATTATTTTCGTATATTTTTATGTTCTATCTTACACTTAAACTGATTGTAGTTAATCTTTAGTAACTGGCTCAGTAATCAAAGATTCAAAGCCAAAAAAAAAGAACAATTCTGCTTCCACCCTTTTTAGTGCAATTTATTCAATTTAACTAGCTTTAACTGTGTGTTCGAGCATACATTAAACAGATCTTTTCCTTTGTCCTCGTTTGGATTTATTTTGGACCTGAAAGTGCAATTTAAATTATTACAATATATTGTTGATGTTTATATATAAATTCTATTTAAGCATGGTTTCTACTGTATTTATACTTCCCTACATATGCGTTTATTTGAATAGACATAAGTCCAGTGTCAGTAATCGGCCAAATTACAAGATAGATCGTTTTTCGATAGCCCTTAGTCCTATTCAAACACTCTTTTGTGGGCAAGCCAAATCTGATTCCTCTTTTGTTCTCTTTCGTTGACCGCACAATAGCCCTAACAAGCACTTCACTTCAAAAACTGCCACACTTTATGATTTTGCAAATATTTGAAGGGGATGACAACAAAAATCCACGTCTCCGTTTATGGTAGTGCAGTTTATCGATGGTAATTTATATGTGTGTGTATGTACAAATGAACTACCAAGTTGGATGGAAACGGCATCTGAATAGCTGTTTATTACCTTAACAAATATTTATGATATGTAAATGACGTATTTGATGATACAGGGTGTTTAACAACAAAGGTCTAGTTTAGAAATAATATTCTACAAAAAAATGGATAGCATTTTAGGAAAGCTTTAATAAGTATAAAAGCAATAGTATAAAAGGGCAGTATGTATTTATTCTGTACTAGATGATATATTATCATCAAAATACGGTAGTATTTTAATCTAAAGCAATTAAGAAATTTTTCTAGTAACTTTCTATCAAACAACTTTATGAGTTTTTTACTTAATAAACAATTTTATTTCTAGTATACCATTATTTTTAGTTTTACTGACATACGGTATAATAGCCTGAGAATAATTTAACTCACAGAAAAATAGTAGAAATTGCTTAAAATAGAGATAACGTCCAGTGAGGCTGTAACTGAAAAATTTCATTAAACTGATAGTATATCGTATTCTTCCGAGCTTGTGTGGAGGAGAGAGTTCTAAATGAAACAGGGACTCTTCTGTGTAGGGATACCGGTCAGATTCAAGATCGAGACGAGATCGAGACAAGACTTTTTTATTATGTTTCAAAAACAGACAATATGTTGGGCTCGAGATTCTCGAAAACATCGAATCTCGAAAAATTGTTTTACTCTTTTGTAAAATATTTCCATATATTTGCATTTAAGTATTTCGTGAAATATAGGGCAATTAATTATAGAATAAGGGAAAATTTACCTGCTTAAACATATCATGAATAAATGTTTGTTTCAAAGATATGCATGATTTTAAGTTTCGAGACAAAATATGGTTTTACAAATTTTTACATTACTTCTTTAAGACCAGTTGTATTTGAGTTCATCATTTTGATTGTCTTATTTGTAGCTTTGCACAATTCTCACACTCCAACTATTATACAAAATACAACTATTGGTAGCTAGAAAATGCAATACTATTTGTTGCCTCAATATATCTATCGTCCGGCAGCAAATTCAAACAACTACCACCTTTAGTCCAGACAAACTACGATATTTTTTACCACCAAATATGACATGTTTTAGCCAAATAATACTTCAAATATAATGTGCGGAATAATTTTGAATTCGTTTCCGCTAATGAACTTCCGCTTTTTTTGTTCTTAAAGGTAGAAAAAAGTTTAATTTCTCTTGGTTAATATTTATCGTCTAATAATTTTAACTGCACTAATATGCAAGTGTTTACTTTAAACTCTAAATTAATTAATTTACAATAAGTAATTGCGAGTGACCAACAAATTTTAATCAATATTTAAATGGGAATAAGCCACAATGAAAGGTTAAAGTACGTTTATTGACGTTTCAATTACCACTTCGGAAATCGTTCTCAAAATACAAACATTAGTACTAATAAAACTTACTAATGTTTGTATTTTGAGAACAATTTCCGAAGTGGAAATTGAAACATTAATAAAGGTAATTTAACCTTTAATTGTGGAATTTTGAATAAAATCCTTTATATAAAAAGGTATATAAAAAACCCAGTTGGGCTATGTTAAATTGGCAAAACGTTTTCGGAATAAGTATTCCATCATCAGTACCAAGTTAATACATGGATGTAGCCACTAAATATGGGGTTACAAACCCTTTAAAAATTGCTAATTGAAATTTAGTTTACATAATGTCTGTTTTACAATTTAGATGGTAAAGTTACCGTTGGATTGGTAACATGGCGACATATGACTCTGCAATAAGTTGCAAGTCCTGAGACGGTATGTCTACGAGGACTTCAATAAAGCAACTCTTGCTCAGAGTTGCTTTATTGAAGTCCTCGTAGACATACCGTCTCAGGACTTGCAACTTATTGCAGAGTCATATGTCGCCATGTTACCAATCCAACGGTAACTTTACCATCTAAATTGTAAAACAGACATTATGTAAACTAAATTTCAATTAGCAATTTTTAAAGGGTTTGTAACCCCATATTTAGTGGCTACATCCATGTATTAACTTGGTACTGATGATGGAATACTTATTCCGAAAACGTTTTGCCAATTTAACATAGCCCAACTGGGTTTTTTATATACCTTTTTATATAAAGGATTTTATTCAAAATTTTTAATATATGGTATACAGCCAAACACAGGAACTTAGTTTCCTTGTGGACTTTAATTGTGGCTTATTCCCATTTAAATATGAATTACTTTAAAATGCCACAAGAAAATAGCTTCAGAACAAATTTTAATCCTTAAAATTTCCAAACCGCTGCGGATCTGGTATTGGTATAGAGACGTATAAATACCTACAATATATAGCGGTACCCAAATACCTTTTTTTATTGGACACCCAGTGTTGAATCATTGTAAAATGATATTTATTTATGTAATAACTTCAGTCGGAACCATTGATAATTGACAGGGATTTAAAATTTTGTTTTTATAAAAAGCTGATTGGCTAGATTACTCCGAAGTGTGCATAACTTTGAGAGGCCTGATCTAGTAGATCGATTAATCATTCCAGGTCCAGAATTTCGAGATATCGTAACAAGACAAGATTTTCGGGTTCGAGATCAAGACAAGAATATGTATTTCGAGTTTTTTTTTGAGACAAGACGAGATTTTCTGAAACCTCGTCTTGCCTTGTCTTGCGTCATTCCTACTTCACGGAAGATGAGTCCTCAAGTCCAACATGACACGTCCCACTAGCTAATAGGGAAACGTCCTATATATATTAAGAATATGTATGAATAGGGTCTTAGCAAATATGCACCCGTGAATCAGCTGAGGGCATAGCATAGGGCAGCAGCTATGCCGTTACTGAATTAAGGCTACAATGGAATGTTTTTCGCCGTTGGCTTAATAACGGACACTCACGGGCGGATATCACATAATGATTCACCCGACCGAATACTGCATTCAGGCAGGGCAAGGGGAAACCACCTGATTATCTTTCTCAGAGTATACTTCAAATTCCGAATCAGACAGTGTAAAATAGATATATACCTGTCAGGTAATTTGGCTTGAGCATTAGAAATAATAGAGGAAAACGACTTCTACAGTTTGCTAGTAAAAACAAATTAGTGATAACAATCGCACTTTATAAACATCACCCAAGAATGCTCTCAATATGGACTTGTCCAAACAAAGAATACAAAATTGGATATAAAGGTAATAAATATAAAAGCTATGCCTAGGGCATACTGTGGATAAGATCATAAACTACTAAAAATTAACAGCAGGCCGAACTACACACAACTAGAAAAATACATCAGATAAAACAGCTAAGGGTAAATAATGCAGTAGAATTCTGAATGAAACTGGTAAACAACGAAAAGTTACAAATATTAGAAGACACAAATACAACGTCGAATGGAACAAACAGCTGGATATATTTAGTCGAAAAAAAAAACACACCGCGTAAAACCCAAAAGAACAAAAATTGTATGTCAAGGGAAACCTTAGAATTAGTGAAAAAAAAGAGTTATACTACAACATACCACAAAAACAGAAAGCAACAATCAGGAAATAGCGGAGCTAAGCAGGAAAATAAAATATCTATGCACCAGAGATAAAAACAACCATATAAATAACGTGTATCAAGAACTGGAGCAACATGAAAACCACCATGAAAGTCATGAACTATATAAAAAAAAAAGTTAAATATTTGTCCCAAGAGTTCAAACCACAACTTCAAGCCCTATAAAATCAGAAGACACAAGTAAAAACCGACATAGAGAGCATTGCAAAGACCTAGAAAAATTACTGCTCAGAATTATTCACAAAATTATGAACAAAAACACTTAAAAATATTGAGTCTCAAAACATAAGAAACGTAAAATTAGAGAGACAGATTCAATCATTTTACGAGCAGAAGTAGAGAAATCTCTCAACCAAGTAAGGAACAAAAAAATCACAGGGATTAATGGCATACCAGCGGAAACTCTAACGGGAATGGGCGAGATTGGCGTAGATATCTGCAACATAATATGGATCACAGGTTAATGGCCTGATGAGTGGTGTGAGTCAACCTTTATTCCTATCCATTAAAAAGGCTCACTAACTACATGTAGAAATTACAGAACCATTTGCCTTATTCCTAATGCAAGCAAAATCCTGCTACATATAATCAATGAACGGCTAGAAAACTTTCTACTTCCAGAGATAGCCAAAGAACAATTTGTACCAGCAAAATAAACGTGGGAGCAGATACTGAACTATAGACAGATAACACAAAAAGCGAGGGAATACAATACTAATGTTGCTCTGTTTCGAAGATTACACAAAGGATTTCGACTCAGTACAAGGAAGTAGACTGGAAAATATGGGAGTACCTAACCACCTAGTTAACCTAATAAGAAATATGTACGATAAAAAGTCAGTCAAAGTCAGATGCATTGTTCAAAACAAAGAAAGGAACTACACAAGGCTGCATACTATCACCATTATTATACAAAATATATATTCTGAACATATAATGAGAAAAGTACTAGACAAATGGGATAGAAGAATCACTCTAGAAAGCAGAAAAAACAGTAACCTGCGATACCATCATCCAACGGATAAGCCGCATAAGCGAAGAATTCAAACTTAAGATCAACACCAAAAAAACAAAAATAATGATCGTATAAAGAGCAAATATTAACTGTCAATTCTGGTAGAGCTTCATATAAAAGAGAGGCATAATATAAAAGTAAACCAAGCATAAATAAATTATTTCGGCCACATAGCTAGAAGAATGGGTCCATGGAACTACTGGTAGTAAAAGAAAATGTAGAAATTTTAAGGCCAAGCAAGCTAACAATATTTAGATACTTTGAGTGTCACTACGTCCTGACAAGGGCTTAAGAAATGGGGAGAAGTGTGTTATATCAACGTAAATATCTTTAAGTCGACGAATAATCTTTATACCAACAATAATAGAAGACGGTTATTTTAGCAGGAACTTTGAGTACACAAAAAATAGATACAAAATAGTACGCAATATATAGCACAGCTTTTGAAGACAAAGAGAGAACAGAAGCACCAAAAGAATTTAAAGATTATACTGGACCTGGCATTATACGAGAAGAAATCGAATATGCAATAAAGCAAGCTAAAAGTGCTAAATCTTTTTGAGATTTTGAGACGGCATTTGACAAAGTGCATAATAATCGGTTCAAAGAAATTTTTCAAATAAAAACATAGACAGTAGAGACAACAGAATTATATGTAACATATATTCCAATTAAACAGCGAAAGTGAAAGTTGAAAATAAGCTGACTAAGGATATTCAGATGAACCGTGGGGTGCGCCAAGGGTGTATTTCATCACCATTGTTGTTTTATTTATACAGTAAAGCCATCTCAGAATTAGCGTTGGCAGAAGTTAATGAGGGCCTAATAATAAACGGTGAGCCACTTAATAACATAAGATATGCTGACGATACCGTCCTTCTGGCGAGAACGCTAGAAGAACTATAACACAAAATAAATTTAAAAAATAACAAGTTCACGGTATTTACAAAAGCACAAAATATCAAAGTTAAGCTAGTAATAGACAATAAAGAAATTGAACAAATATCTTCATACAAATACCTTGGAGCATGGATTACAGAAGATATTGATTAAACAAAAGAAATAAGATGTCACATTGAAATTTCACGGTCAACTTTTAACAGAATGAAGAAACTTTTCTGTAATCGCAATATCAATATAACCCTCTGGATAAAAATGCTTCGATGTTATATTTTCTCGACCTTTTTGTATGGGATTAAGGCCTGGACAATGTAACAATCAACTATTAAAAACCGTATAGCATTCGAAATGTGGTGTTACCGGCATATTTTAAAAATATCATGGATGGATCGCAAAACAAACGCACAAGTTCTCGAACAACTAGGAAAACAGTGCGAAGTTTTAAATTCCTTAAAAATTAGGAATTTGGAATACTTGAGGCACATCAACAGAGGTGAAAAACACGAACTATTAACGAATATAACGCAGGGCAAACTTAAAGGCAGAAGAAGCGTAGAAAGACGTAAAATCTTCTGGCTACGCAATCTCCGTGAATGTTTTGAATGCAGTTTAATTGAACTATTCAGGCACGTAACCAACAAATAATAATTGCCAGAATGATTTCTAATCTCCAATAGGAGCGGAAATTAGAGAAGAAGAGGACTCAATTAAAGTAGGTATTATTTCTCTCTACTTATAACATGTCCCAGGTAATAATACAGATGTATAATTGTAATGTTTGTTGGCATTTTTGAACATTTTGATGTTAGCAGAAATAGCATATAACAAAAAATCATAGAAAGCATAAACAAAAATTGTATTACGTGATTCTTGTATTGTCGTTTGTAGTCTAGGTGTATAAAAAATATACTTGTAATGCAGTGTTAAGAAGAAAGTCACAAAGAAGGTGGCCGACGACTTAAAAAATAAAAAACAATCGAAAGGCCAATACGAGTTTAATTGAAAATAAATTTCTTTTTTATAATATATTTTCTATTTTTCTTCTAATTTAATTTATATTGGGAAAATAATGATTAAAATTTTAAAAAAGAAATTTTTGATTTATAAATAAGCATTACAGTAGTATAAAAAAATTATATCCCCAGGTGTTAAAAGCAAACACTAAAAATAAATCATTATCTTCGACATATTCTACAATAATTCGCTAATACACTTTTTATTACCGTAAAAAATCAAAACAGGCATTCATGATATCCGATTTCGGTTTTTTTTCGGAGTGTGTGTACCCACCATTTAAACCAATAATGCCAATTACACACAAAAGGGATGGTCGACTGCCACAAAAATTATCAGCCCATATTGAAAGTGACGTTCAATCATGTCTACACCACCCTCTTTTGACAATTGACGGCTGGTAAACTAAATTCCCACCAAAGTAGGCCTTGGGGGTTAAACAATTGAGCAGCCGAGAGCTGAGGTTCATATCAATTTAGAGGGTTAGTCAATTTTAATATCAGTATTACATTGTGATAAAAACAATTGATGATGTTCCGAGATAAAAAAGACAAAAACGATTAAAAGAATTGTTTTGAAATTTAAATTACATTTATGAAATAAATGAATTTATATAAACAATGTGGTGAAATCACTGTAGTAAACACAATGAAAAATTCTAAACTATTGAACTCATATTCTTCTGATTGTTTTACGTCAAAAGTCATAGAAGACCACTTATAAAAGTGTGAAATCAGTAATAAAAATATATGTTAAAACTATTCTCCAAATATTGTACATTCCAAAAATTGCAAAAAAATGTAATACATTTTACATCATTTCAACAATTATATAACTTCTAGAGTAACTTCTAGATTTGAGGTGCCCACATATAAAATATTAATTTAAAGCCATATCTTTCGATCTCAAATCCCACTTAATATCACTTAGATTAAATTATATAATTATTAAAATCATTCTTAGCATATTCCTTCTCTTTATTTGATAAGATTATTTGAGGCTTTGTAAGTTTCTGACTGATCGCAAATTGGACTTCAACCTCCGATACAAGATGCTTAAGTGTTACGTGTGGCATGTTCTCTTGTACGGAATGGAAGCATGGACGTTAAAGGCCAGTTCCATTAACAAACTTGAAGTGTTTGAAATGTGGTGCCTGCGTCGAATGCTTAGAATATCATGGACGGACAGGGTCAGAAATGAGGAAGTATTCAGAAGAGCGGGCTTACAGGATAGGGAACTTTTTAGTTATGTAAAAAGTAAGAAGACTGCATACTTGTGACACATATTACGAGGAGAAAGATATACTTTTCAGCAACTGATACTCGAAGGGAAGATAGAGGGTAGGAGAGGTCTGGGACGTAAAAAAATGTCATGGCTGCGCAGTATTCGACAATGGACAGGAATCCACAGCTATAAAGTGCTTCGCAATGCTGCTAAAAACAGAATTATTTAATCCTGACTATTTAACAACTCACCTGACAAGACGATGTACGGTGGACGCCTACGCAGAAATGCACGGCACCTTAAGAAGAAGAAGATTTGATAAGAATGTATCTTCCCCTGGAGCTATTTATGTAAACGCTAGTAAAAATGTGTCCTGTGTCATGTCTTAAAACTCCTGTGCACTTAAATTTTTCTCTTAGCAAATATTTCTTGACCCTGTAATTTTTTATTAGTTATGTATAAGTAATTATGGATAAGAAAAACTAAAACGGATAGAAAACAAATACAACAACATTCAAAACAACAAACAAACTGAGATTTATTCTGTCCAAGACCAAATTTAACAACACCCAAACTGCATCTATACGCAACAATTTCTACGCGGGAGAAACTGTATGATCAATAAGTGTCAGAATAAACGAGCATAAAACATACATCAAAAACAAATACTTCGACAAATCCCAGATATGTAAACATGCCTGGGACTACGAGCACAGAATACAATGGAAAGATGCGTCAATAATTATGAAAAAAACATATATGAAAAAGACAAAAGTCAAAGAACCAGCTCTCCTCCTAGCAAACCCATCAGCAAAATGTAGTACGCTTTGGTTGCCAATACTAAAAAAAGTAAATAACAAAAATATACCAATATTAGCAGAGTAATAGGAAGTCGAAAACAGATCACCTACAATTTATACACAATACATATGCAAAACACAATACGCAATCATATAATCCAGTTTCGCAACCTACGTTACACAACGATAACTATTATACACATTACACAAACATAATTACGTAAAAAGAAACACACAAGATAGTCAGAATTTATTCCGAGCGAAATACACCACTCTCATATTTTTCAACCAGCATTTTGTTGCCTTCAAGATCAATGCCAAGTGGGTTAACCATTCAGCCCGTTCCCCCAGTGCTAGAAGAGTCGAGAAAACTGACGCAAAGCAGCCCCCGCATCTCGTTCTAATTTGCCAGTTTTATCGACCAAGTTACCTAAATCACCAATGAGAAGGTCACGTGGTCGGTAAACCGGGCCCATTAGAAAGATATGCAGGGACTGCTTCGCTACAGTTTTCTCTATCGCACTGGGGGAACGCCACTGTAGTGCAGAAGTCAGTCTATCTTGTATTATACATATGTCTATGGTTATTTACATAGACATATCATATTATTTACTTTATCGTTTCAAGTTTTGCTGCAAATTAAACTAAAAAAGTTGTTTTGAGAACTAATAAACCTTTATAAATTTTTAAAAATGCCTAATAGAAAGCCTTTTTAGAAAAAATGCCTTTTTAGAAAGTTGTGCCCAGAAAATGATCATTAAATGATCATTATTTTCTTTAATTACATATTTTGAGACAGAATCTATATTACTCCCGTTTGAAGCAGTTAAAGATGTAAGTAATTATTTGTACTATTTCTTTTTAAATAGTGATATATAATGTTGTGAGCAATATTTAATTTTACGTTTTTAAACAATCGTTGAGTAAATTTCATCTTGAGTAAAAAGTAAGGTTATGTGAAAGTTTTTATTTTTAGAGAGTAGCAGTAGCCTTAAATAGAAGCCTGTCCCTTGTAAATAAAATTGCCGTAAAAGCCAATAGTGGTGAACTATTAAAAAGCCAAAAACAAAAAAGGCAACGTGCTAAGCCAGTTGTTGATCTAATAGACAAATTGAGCCAAATGACCGTTCGAAATGTTATATACGATATATACAAAAAAGTTTATGGCCCCTTTTTTGCATATCAATAATATTTAAAACAAATAATCATTTTAGAGGAACAAGTTAAATTACAAACACTACAAGCGAAATTAGCAGAAAGTGATACTTTTAGTGGTAGTCTTACTTCTCTATGGAAACTTGGATGCAATATTGTTTTCGTTAGGAAAAACGATGATCCACGACGTGGTTTAATTGAGTTACCCAATATTGAATGAAGGTCTATACACATTTGTTTTCTTGGACGAGACACGGATTTTTAAGGTGGTACTATTACCACCTTAAAACTAAAGTCATGGAAGCAAGGTAAATATATGTTAGAAAAACACATTTCAACTCAACTATCTTTTGTTGTAATATTTCGTTGTAGCCAATACAACTAATGTCATAATATTTGTATTTTATATGGTTATTCTAATTATTTTTTATATACACATTTTATTTAATAATTTAAACTATTTTTTAAGAATACTGACTACCATGGAGAAATAAATCGTTATAACTTTTTACAATGGTTTGAAAATAAGCTGTTGAATAATTTAGAGGAACCATCAAATATTATAATTGATAATGCTCCGTATCATAGCACAATAATTAATAATGCTCCTATATATGTTGCAAAAAAAGCTAAAATAAAAGAATGGTTGGAAAATAACAATATTGCACAAAAACAAACAATGTTAAAATCTCAATTGCTTACACTGGTCCAGAGGTATGTTTTTAATAAAATTTGTGCAACTGGATATGCTTTTAATATTTTATTGCTTATGAGAATAAACTAGGACCAATATATCAAGTAGATAGAATTGCTGAACAATATGGCCATAGAGTTCTTCGACTTCCTCCGTACCACTGTATTTTAATGCAATTGAACAAATGTCAGTTCTACTGCAAAGTCTTTGACAGTGTGGAAGAAGTTCCTGGTCCAAATTACATCAGAAGTATGGTCAAAAATAATAAAGAATGCAGAATCTGAGATACAGCGCTGATGGCATAGGGAAATTGTTTTTTATCGTAAAAACATTAGCCCTGTAGTTATATATTTAGCAGAAGATTGCAATATTGTTATAATAAAAGTACATTTATGTAATATATATTTTAGTTATAAGATATTTGCATTCGACTCAGATAATCAAATGAGTAGAAAATCTAAATAATTTTGTATATTGGTATATAATTATCCGACTCTATTGAAGAACTAAAAAAGCATACCAAATGGGAGGAAAACAACTTAAAATAATCTGCTATGTAGACGACACAATACTGCTCTCTCCAAGTAAAGACAATTTACAACGTATGCTCCACCAATTTAATATAACCACCAGAAATTAATTACTTTTACCAAAAAAGACAAAATGCATGGTTACAAAAGCAAGTTTACTAAGATGTAAATTGTAGCTGGAAGGTCAGATAATAGAACAAGTGATGGAGTTTAAATATCTAGGCATCACATTATCTAGCTACGGAAAGATAGAAACTAAAATAGAAGATCAAGTGAATAGAGCAAACAGAGCCGTAGACTGCCTAAATGACACAATATCGAAAAATAAAAATATCGATAAAGAAATGAAAGGAAGAATTTACAAACTACAATTTACTGAAGGCATATAGAAAAATAGTCATGTCTACACAAAATGAAGAAGAAAAAGAAGAGGTATAGAACAACTAACAGAATTTTTACATATTCTATGTTACGGATTCTTGGATAATGAAACTTCTATATTAATTAAACAAGTATATATTATACTTTGATGTGATATCCATAGTACTGTAGTTTTCTAAGAAGTAAATTAATATGAATAGCTTCTAAAGCTATTCTAAAATCCTAATAGATATTTCTTTATCTATAAATAATTTTCAATTAATTACTGAAAGCTGTAGTATTATTGTATTACATGAATGTTTAACATGAAAACCACACTCTATGCAGTTACTAATCTGATTATAAACTGCTGTTTGTTGTACATTGTTTACTCCATGATCAAGGTTCTTTTTCTTGGTTTAAATTCTTGACTTTTAAAGTGCTGTAAATCACTTTCTTAAAGAGGTTTTAAATACAATTAAAATCAGAAAACTGCAATATCTGGGACATGTCATGAGGGGCGAGCGTTATAACTTGTTGCAATTAATAATGCAAGGAAGAATACAGGGTAGAAGAGGTCACGGAAGAAGACGCATATCCTGGTTGAATAATTTGGTAGCTTGATTTAACTACACTTTTGCTGACCTCTTTAGAGCAGCAGTGTCGAAAGTGCGAATTGCCATGATGGTTGCCAACCTTCTTAGAGGAGATGGCATGTGAAGACGAAGAAGAAATCACTTTCTACTTTAACAAAACAAAGTTTTTTTCTAAATACAATTTGTTTAAATAAATCACAATCACTGCAGAAAAATGTAACTGGTATTTGTTTTAATAATTTTACTCTACAATGGTGTTAGTTTGTTGTAACTTAAAATGGTAACAACAGTACCAAAGAATAATCTGTTCCTCTGCTTGCTTAAATCCCCTGGCAAGGTCCACAGTTATTTGTATTCATACTTTGAAGTATTATTCATTAATTTAGAACCTATTTATCAATTCCAAAAAAACTTGTTTTCCTATGATAACTACTTAATCATTTTTTTGTTAAAAATAATGTGAATCATAAATTTGTATCTTATAAAACTTTATTTTTAGGATGATATAAAACATTAATTATAAAAAGATGGGTTTAAATTATTTATAGTTAAAAATTTACAACTTGTAAATCAAATGGACTAAATTGTTTTTAAAAAAAGAAAACGAAAAGTTAGGTTATGTGTATTTAAGAAGAACATCAGAAATGGACAAATAGTTTCACAACGACGCACGTGATCACTGTGTAACATCATTTCATTCCGATCGTAAAAGAACTATAGTTATCAAAAAACAATCGGAATCAAGGATTAAAATAATTGACATTTGACTTAACGACCGCGCAAAAGATGGAGTGAACAAGCAGAATTGCTAATAAAGAGGGGGAAGAAGAAGAAAAAGAAGACATTTGAAAATATGTAGACATAGAAGTTAATAAAAAAATATATTTATTTAAAAAGATTTGAATTGCTATTTATTTTCATTATTAAAACCTGTTTTAAAAATGTTTAAAAGAATTTTTGTTTTTCAGAGAAATAATTCTGATATGCAGTAAGTATAACATTTTCTTGTTCTTTATTTTCTTGTTCTAGTCAATGTTATGCAGCTGAGGTGATAAGTGTCAGCAGTTATTCAAAACCATTAATATACGTTTGATATAATGTAGTACGAGACCAAAATCAGGCTATAAAAAGTCAACATATACACCTAATTGTCGATTTTTCCTGAACAACCCCCCTATTTTTCAACTATTATAAGGTTATTTGTTTAACACAATCAAAAAATACGTATCCCTTCTGTAAAGAGGTTGTGAATTCAAAGTTGAGAAATTATTACCTAACAAGAGGAATTTCGCCTTTTCTTTAACGCTAAATTCTACGTTACGTTTGCTTGTGTTTTTTCATTTCCTTGACAAATACAGTTTCCTTTTGATACTCTCTTTAATTAACTTAAAATATTTGCCAAGTTGGAACAGTGTTGATATACATCTTAGAAGGAAGCGGTTCTCAAACAACCAAACAGTCGGTATGGGTATAGTAAAATGTATTCTAATAGCAATTCTTAATTTGCTTATTTTGGAAGCAAATCTACATAGAAATAGTTTGAATTATTTGTTTGCAATTATAACTTAGAACCGTTGATTTTTTGTGGAACATTGTAATTTTTTCTCACCGGATTGAAACATTGGCTGGAATTAGGTTATTTAGACCAGAATATAGCTACCGTGCCAAATATTATAACATAAAATGTTACTTTCAATACAAGGATATAAATAGAAAATAGAGTGTGTAATAGATATATATTTTTTTTCATTGTTGACTAATAAGTTCACCCTTTATTTATCAATTCCTTTTGCAACTTAAACATCATAGTTTTTAATTATTAAAGATGTATAGTTTGTTTCACGAAAAATGGTTGAGTGCTTAATGGTTACCTGAGTTGATCCTATTGTGTATACAAGAGTCTCTCAATAAACTACCAAAGTACACAGGGTCGCACTTCAGAAAGTTTGTTATTATATATATTTTATTGGTAGCTGTGTAATACACGATTATAAAAATTTATTAAAATATTTCATATGGTATTTTCAGGTTGTTCAAGTGAATATACCTGATAATTGAACAATTTTTAACATGAAGAAAGTAGTTTTTTTGTTCTACGTGAATAATTGTAGTATATGGATCTAAATTCAGAAAGGTACTTTCCTTCACACTTTTTACAGGCTCAGAACTGTCAGCAAAAAACTGGCGTGTTTAAAAGTTTTTTCTCTTCCTAATCGGATATCGTTAAAAATGTACAGTAATAATAGTTCTATTTACAGTATATACATACAAACGAATACATAATGTACAAAAAATAGATGAATTGAAAACAAAATATAGAAAAATATATACAAGTTAATATTTACAAAAAAAAAATACCCAAAATTACCAAAATATATTTATGAATTCCTAAATACCTAATTCTGTTTCGCTGTCGCTATCCTCTTCAAGATTAATAACAATTGGTTTAATTATTTGATTTAAAGTAACATATAAATTTTCTACGTTCATTACATTACGTACTGAATTTTTCCAACTTTCGGGGAGATATCCTCAACACAATTCCTTATTAATTCGACTACACTACCACTTAAAGTTGGAGAAACATTTTGTGACCTAACATTTGACTTTAGTTGGTGCCACATATGCTCTATGGGATTAAATAAACAAAAGTAGGGCGTAAACCGTAACACTGTATGTCCCATGTGCTCGGCCAATGCGTCACAAACATATACTTTTTTAATAGAAAATGATTTTAACACTTCTAACTTATTTTTTAAATAACTTTCTTCAAAATATATATCGTTTTCTAACAGGCAGTTTTAAATTTCAATTTTCGTGTTATTTGCACTTGGAGACTTATGTAATTGACGACTGTGGTAACTTGCATTGACCATTACTATCACACTATTTTGAGGAAGGTTAGGTATAGGACAATTCTTAAACCATTGCTCAAAAAGCTCTGCCGTTGTATCCTCATGGTAGTCCACGCAGAAGTCTTTAATGTTCTTTGCAGAAAGCCATAAGGCATTTGGGACCCAACCATTTTCTGATCCTGCATGTAAAATTGTTATTCTTTTCCCTTTGTTTGATGGAGCTTTTGTTTGACACATGTTGGAAGAATCGGACCATCCTTTGGATGGTATTTCATGAGTGTCAAACCATGTCTCGTCCAGATAAATTATTGGTCGATCTTCTGTACGGTACTTACTTATGGAAGTTATATATTCGGTACGCCACTTTTGTAAACGATGGGACTCCATAAGCACTTGCCTTTTGTCAATTGCACGATATCTGAAGCCCATTTTAGACAAAATCCTCCAAAAACTAATGCGGCTACAGTTTATTTGTGTATCATCATTAGTAAGCCGTTGTTTTAAAGCATCTACTGTAGGTATGCGTTGCTCTTCGTACATTGTGTAAATTTTTCGTCTTATTAAGTCCTTATCACTTTCGTCAATACATTTTGTGGAACCGGCATCCTTACGCTTCCTTCTTGACTTAATGGGATTTGATTTAATTCTTTTCACTGTGGTTAGAGGTATTTTCGTTAAATCAGATATTTCACTGGCAGCAGTATTAGCAGTAAGTCCTCTTGTAAGTAAAGAACTATATATTGTTTTTACGATTTCTCTAGCGTCAGCAGATAAATGCTTTTTCTTTGCTGGAAAACTGGAAGAAGCACCATAAATGTTTTTCCACGGACACCACATAATGCTTTTTTATAGGTATAAATAGGTATAACACTGGTATCACTTGTAACACTTTCAACTAAATGAAACAAAATGTACATTTAAAAATTTCTCATCGGTTTTATATACTTTTACAAATTATACAGAATAGAGGGAACCTGTATAATTGTTCCAGGAAATACTTAACGATCAACAAATTTATTGTGGTCATTAAAAGATCAATCAATGATATTGAAACTCACTGTTAAAATGTTTACATTTTTATGAAATAAAATGTATTCTAATCGTTTTTATAATTTTATACGATTTTTGAATCGTTTTTATATTACCAGGAATTTATTATACAAACAAGATAACGACACTCCACAGTAGCAACAATTTTACCTGAATACTTCCCTGCTCAACTACTGTTGACTAAGCTGGGGTACTTGCGGTCGGGTTTTATTGCAATCATTAAGCACTCAACCATTTTTCGTGAAATAAACTATAACTCAAAGTTAATCAAACTACATTTAAAGGGTTTTTACCCACATATTTAGTGGCTTCAAACATGTACATCCAGATGATGGAATATTTATTCCGAAAACGTTCTGTGATATAGCCCGATAAGGTTTTTATTGTTATACTTTTTATAAAGGTATTTTTTAAATAAAATTTTTATAATACATTATTTGATAATGTGATATAGGGACATTATTTTATTTATAATCAATCTTTAGTAATTTGGATAAGAATATGTGACGTTATTTTTACCTAATCTTAGTACTTTTAAACAGGATAATTTCAACCGCTTCATAGAGAGAAACAGATTTAAATAGTTTGTAGTCTAAAAAGTAGATTTTAAATATTACTTCATAAAGTATTGTTACAATTTTCTAAAGCTATCGTTACTAAATTTATTGAAATACCACACCGCAATGATTCTACAAATGAAGAGATGTAGTATATGATTTGTGTATACGCAGAAGAAAACTTTTACATTTTTTGATGTCAGAATAATAAAAGGGAGTACCGAAATCGCATCTCTAACCAGATATTTAATTTATATAATGTTTTGTATTGCCCTTGACAAAAGTTGTATTTATGTATCACCAATTCGTCATCGAAAAGACAATATTAATAATAATAAATCTTAATTAATTCAAAGTACATTGTTTTACATGCGTTTGGATTGAAATTAGGTCAATACCGAACGTGATACTAGTAAAACGATTAAAAAACAAGTAAGTGCAAACTGTTATCGTAAAAAATTAAATATTTAGGAGTGAGTGAGTGGTATTGCTGACCGTTCGTACCGTAAGTCGCGACCCACGAACTTGATCAACCGTAAGCACGTTAAAATTTGTAATAACAAAATTAAACGTACCATTCGTCTTTCTTTTGGGGAAATGTTAACCTAAAACCTACTTGGGCCAATGTAGTGGGAGCCCAACGCCACAGTCTAAATCCATCACCTTTCTCTGCCGACCGTATATTCCCATATTTCTCATGCCTTCATTGATGTTATTAAAGAACCTTATTTTGGGTCTTCCTCTTCTTTCCTAAACAATAGGTCTATCAAGGATCATTTTTCTAGCTGGGTCAGTTTGCTCCATCCACATTACATGACCTATCTACCTCAGACGATCTATCATAAATTACATATTTTCCGATATCTGGTTCCTGGTATATTCTATAAATTTCGAAGTTGTATCGTCTTCTTCACACTTCACTGCCATTTACCGCTCCATAGATTTGCCTTGATAATTTTCTCTCGAAACATCCTCACATGTTTTTATTACTATTTGTTAGAGTCCAGGCCTCTGAACCATATATTAGAACTTCTGTAACCTTTGTAACTTTCTAATTATAATTTAAAAATCAATAGTCTTTTATAATTACTGATAGTTAGAATATCCATATTAGCTGTGTAGGTATTTCAACTTCTTTAAGTTGGTAGAGTGTGGCATGCGAAGAATGAACGATTCTTAACTGCCCTGAGATGTATCAGCTTCTCGATATAGACATGTTGTTTGTTGTTGTTAATTTATGTGACTAAGTTTTTCAATAATTTATTTTAAGTTAAGAAGTATTAAGTTTAGAGAATATGGTTTTTTTTTTATTTTTATTAGAAGGGGTATTTTGGTTTGTTTCTTTTCTTGGTGAAGTCCATAATTAACTCAATAAGGCAAACATTTAATACTCAAAATCTATACACTAACCAAAAATTAAAATGTTTTATTATATTAGACTTTTTTCTTTTTTACCGATAGTCTATTAATTTTCTGTTCATTGAATTCATATATTTTATTCCGAAACTCAGATAATTGTTCCAATTTATCCAAGGTCTTAGCAAATTTCACAAACCATTAACGTTTTTATTTCACTAAATCAACTTTTTGTCTAAACCTTTATCTTTTTACAAGATTAAAAACCTTGATCTTTCTTTTTTCTCAATTTCTTAATCTCCACTCCGGAAATCGTTTTCAAAAAAAAATGTTTTAAAAATTCTGTGAAAATGTATATGTAATCGTGTAATCGATGTATAAAATACAGTATTTAAATTATCACTTAAACCACAAGGTATACATCAAAATAAAATTATCAAATCATTATATGATAGAGCCCGAAATACCTGCTTCACTAACTGTACATTTCAGGAAGAAAAAAATCTGCTTACAATGCTTTTGACAAAAAATGAACAAAGAAAACAACAAAACACCACAAGCAATTGGGAAACAGTCACCGTGGGAGAAACCGCAAGACCACTAAGTGTCAGGATAAACCAGCATAAAACACATCAAGAACAGAGGCTTCGACAAATATCAGATATGCAAACATGCCTGGGGCAACAAGCGCAGAGTACAATGGAAGTATGCATAAATATTTATAAAAGAAATAGACATGGAAAAGAGAAATATCAAAGAAGCAGTTCTCATCCTACTTAATAAAGAAAAATATGTAGCACACTCATCAGCAGAATGTAGTAGATTTGGGTTACCAATACTAAAAGAAGATGTCAACTACAAGAACAAACAATAGCAGAATACGGTAAGTCGCAGACATATCAACTACAATTTATACACAATGCATACGCAACACACAAACATATAATCTACGTAAACACACATTAAACAAATTGTAAAATTTTTTTTTATAATTAAAATATTAAATAATTTTTAATCCTTTTACCTCTGTTGATGAGACGCCGATGGCTGTATTTGCAAATAATATATACGCAGTTGGTCGTGTTTACCATTGGGAAAATTCTTTGGGAATATACCGACTGTCTCAGAACACGGAAGGTCCGACTTATTATTCTCGTTAATCCAGGGTTAATTCTTTCCGGTCAGGCGTGTTTCTTTTTGATAAATTTGGTAAATATCGTCGAAGGCACGTTATAGTAATTTTCTGAGAGAACTTAATCCGAAAGGATTTATCTTTCATCAGGTTTCTAGCTAGAAGGGTACCGGTATTTTCGATATTCGTTCGAATCTTTTATCTTCTTAGAAATACATACAGGCTGGCCTGTCATTTTTAAGTGGGGGATATGGCACCTATTTTTGGGAAAGCTTGTGAAATTTTGAGAGGAAGAACTTTACTTCTGGCAGGGCGATGTTTGAGTAAAAACGCTTGCTGATATTACCGTATATGTGTTATCTTACCGTCTCTGTGAATTTTTTCTTCAAGTCTGTATACACTTAAATGTTTCAGTTCTTAATCTAATACCATATTAGAGTAAAGATTGGTATAAACTACCTTAAAGATAATTAACTTCAGTGTTTAATACAAGTAAAGTATTTAGCTTCAGTGAAGAGTGCAGCACTCATCAAGACTTATCGTAAGTTATCAAAATCATTTTATCTTCAACTACCTGGGCGAATCTCCGTCAACTATTTCTTCTCCTGTAGTTAAGGTTAGCTACTGAGTTAACATTCAATCAAGGAACATTTAATATTTTCGAACTCTCAATCAACTATTAAGAACTTCTAAATTAAGAACATTTAATTATCAGTTAATCATTAAACAACAGTGTGATATAGAATAATTATCTTGAAACCAAGTGCGGTTGGTTTAATTTTTATAATATAGAATTCTTGTAACCTTTTTATTATTCTTTGCTATTATCTTATTCTTGTATTCTTTTGAATTTAACTTTAATTAACTTTGTTGTATTTGCTATTCATTTTTTTTTAATTTAGTGTACCCGTTATCTCGAGATAAGCCATAAACAGCAAAGAGAGATTTATATCAGCTTTAGTTGAATACTATTAAATACTATCAGGCTGTCTTCGCTGATGATTTAAACTGTGCATATTTTTATTATACGATTGTATTTGTAAAGGCATTTTCTAATTATAATACTGTTTATTGATATATTTATACCACCATTTAATAATTGATGGTGCATTTTTTACATGTGTGTACATTTAGCTGCCTATATCATAGTGGTGTTGAATATATTGTTTTGTTTTATCAATGAATTTTATTTCTCGGCTCCTAATAAGTTTCCTGATATAACAATACCTCTGAATGTTTGTTTATTATATTAAATACTTATTATACCTACGACCAGAAGAAAGATCAGGCTGATTAAATTTTAGTAGGTAAGACTCCGTCCACCTAATATATTTATTATTTGTTTATATAGTGTGTTGACCGAATTTATTTAATAATTAACTGTCGATATCTTTCCTTGGATTTGGTCTCAGAACCTAAATATCTTTCCTTACCTCTTTATTTTTCTAAGGTTTCTTAATTTTCTCCTTGAACCCAAAAAGTTAGTTGACGCCCTGTTTCTATCTTATCTTATTTTTGGTAATTTTACCCGTCTATCTTTTTGTTTATTTCTATATCTTTTCTAATATCTCTTATCCTGTTCTACCTTTACTTATTTCGTCCGCTGGACCCATTCCCGGTTCCAAAAGCTAGTTTCGAACCCACGACTCGCTCTCCACCAACCATCTGGCTCCCGTCCGCAGTGTCTCCATTGGTGACCTTTCTAACACCATCCAAAAAAGGTTTCCGAGGTTCCGAGGAAATAAATAATACAAAACAAAAACATACAAAATAGTCAGAATTTGATATTCCAATCGATTACCTCAGATTTTTTTTACCGAAAGCAAGCTATTGTCTACAAGGTCGAGGCCAAGTAAGTCAACCAACAATTTTGTAAAAAAACATAACCTACAAACAACTTTTTGTTTATACGTCTTCGCAGAATTTCTAAAATAATCGTTTTTTGAAAACGATTTCCGTAGTGGAAATCGAAACGTCAAACATTATGTAAAAATATAATTTTCATTACAATCAATACTTATTGTGGCTTAATCCCATACAAACACTATATTTATCTAAGAGTTTATATGAAAATTATCTATACCTATAAGACTAAAGATAATATAAATTACTCAGATTTCTTACACTAACACAAAAAATGCTTGTTTGTTTTTATATACCCATAAATTTTTTCCCACCCTACCAGAAGAAAAATGTAGCCACCATATTTCACAACACTCTTATTGTTATCTAAATTGTGGTCATAAAATGCATTGTCCTAGTCCAGTGGACTGTACTCGGACTATAAGGAATAAACAAAAACAAAAATAATTGCTCTAATGTTTCAACACGTGGCTTAATAACTGCTCGGCCGTTAATTGTTATGCAAATAAATGTCATTTTCAGATAAAGGGTCTTTTATTAATAAAAGGGTGAAGAGCCAGCATGAATTGTTACTATGTTGAGTTTATAATGACTGATGTTGAAGTAAGTGGTAAAATTTTTATGTTATTTTATGGCATTATAACTTAGTAAAAGACTAAATATAAAAATTGTATAGAGGAAGTAATTGAGCATATAATGTTAAAATAAAAGAAATGTAAGCAAGTAAAACAAGAAAAGGACTGTAAGCAGACACTGTAAAATATTGGCAATAAAAAATAGATTACAAAACAATAAGGTATTTTGTACTTTTTTGGGAATAAACCATATTGATTACACGGAAATCGTTTTTAAAAAATGTATAAAATAAAAATTATAAAAAATTGATGTAAATTGTAAAATATTGTTTTGTCAGTTGACGGTAAATGAGTTCTTGACGGTTTAGGCTTACTTTACATCGATCTTGTAGGCATCACCCATGTACTACACTTCTAGAGCTAAAAGTCTTGGAAGATGTTATTGTACCTTGGACTAGATTATTAAGTAACAAAAACAAAAAATATGTAATTCTTATTACAATGATTATTGATTGTTCCCAAAAAAATACAAAATATTCAGTGTGAGGCATGCCCCAAGAAATTAGTTTCATGACCATGACCAAGTTATCACTGTTTAAAAAATGCAACGCGACGGTAACAATTGTGAAAACTGTAAGTATCATTATTGTAAATGAAATCTATAGAATGATACTTTAAACAATCTAACCACAGTTACAAACAATCGCTAACATACTGCTGGAGTCTTTAGCTTCGTAGAAAACTGTGGCTCAACAAACATCATTTTCTGAATCATCATCGGTGTCTGAAGCAATTGGAAGTGGACTTAAGAGAGCTCTTGCTTCTAGTAATAAGCTTTTTTTGATAGTTTGCCTATTGGGCCTTAAAAATAGACCCAAAGGACTTTTCCAGGGAAACATCTGCCCACAAGAGTAATAAGACAGAGAAATATACAACTGAGGCTGCATGGATATACCTTGCACTCAGACGGTTTTTAAATTATAGAATGTCAGGTATAGAAATTAACAGTAGTGATGAAAGTATAATTATTTCTATTCCTCTGAAAGAATAAACATCTGCATTCCAGGCAGAGATTGCAATATTGCATTGTGCATTGTGCAAGAGAAATCTGCATGGGAGTTTTTTAACTTAATCGGGTCAATATATGAACAGATAGTCAAGCGGTCATGGGGGTCTTTAGAATCCATAGAGGAAACTCTAATTATTGTCAAGAGTTATTAGAATAACTTAATAAGTGGTAAAACATAACAATATCACAATAGTTTAGGTGCTAGAATATCGGGGAATATACATAAATGTAAAAGCTGATGAACTTATCAAAAGAACATCAGCTACAAAATAGTTCATCCAGAACCTGCCTAGAAGTGACAAAAAGCTTCAGCGAGCAGAAAAAGCCTGAAACACAACATAACTCTCACTGGAAAAGTACACACGGCACATAGTAAGTTGTATGTTAGAAGGACATGCGCTCATATAGCGTAAGTATTATGGAAAACAAGTAGGAATCAATTTAGAATCATAGTATGGTTCCTTACTGAACATGCACTAATCAAAGATCACCTAAACTCTGTAGCAGAAAAACTGAAACAGTCAACTAGATATTACGTGACTGCGAGGTACTAGATCGCAGGCGGCTAACACTTTTTGGAAATTACCAAGTGATTCCAAAAACATAGATACCTATCTACTGGACCTGTACCAGCTGGTACATAGTTCCAGAATTATGTAATTGGTATCATAAACTGTAGCCATTTGTTTGCTACGTTTTAATATTATTTACTATTATTGAAATTGGTTGGAATTAAACACAATTTTAATGTAAAATACATTCATTTTGCCTTTATCTGAATACTTATTTTTGTACTGAATCTGGTATTATCAAAACAGAATGTCAATATTCTTATTATATTTGATACATTTAGTCTTGTTTAAGTTATCAATGTATCATCATTATGTAATGTGATTATTTTCAATCTTATCTAATGGCACTAAGGATTACTATAAAAAATAAATGGAAGATGTACAATAAGCCAACTGGATGCAGCACAACCCGTTTATAACAGAGGGATACCGAAAAAATCTACAGTAGACGGAACTAAAAGAAGAAAAACAAAATGTTTTGCGTACTTTCGACGATCGATAACCTGTTTATTTGTTATATATTTTTAGGGAGGGAGTTTACAATATTCTCCTGTCCACATCTCAAATGCTTCTATCTTGTTCATCTTTGTAATTGTGGGCGTCCATGATTATGCTCTGTATATCATACGTAAAACATAGCATTTTCTTAGCGGTATCTTAAGGTCTAAGTTGATGTGTGAGCCTCATAGTAGTTCTTTTTCATTTGTATTTTGTATGAATGCCCCTCTTGTTTATTTAAGTTTGAATTTAATTCCCAGATTCAGGTACAATTGGTTTTTTATCTAGCAACCCAGATACCGTATTTTGTTTACTTGTTTCAAGATTTTACCATTTAATGTGATAGACATTTGAACATTCTGCTGCTCTGCACTACTTTGGTCTTATTACTGTTTATTTTCGTGCTAAATTCTGTTATAAAAAGATTGAGTCTACCGAAACGTTTAAAGCTTTATTGCTGAGTCTGCCATCAAAATTGTATAATCTGCATATCTGATGCTTGATATTTTAATTCTATTAATTTACATACATTCTTGTATATTTTCAAATACTTTGCTGAAGATTGCTTCACAGTTCAAATTGAATAATATAATCGTCAAAACACAGTCCTGTCCTCTATTAATAGGTTAGGTTAGGTTAGGTTAGGTTAGGTTATTAGTAATTCTGAATGTTGCTGTTTGCTGCTAGTACAGGTTTTTAATTATTAAACTTTCGTGTTTATTGTTTAATCTCATATCCCTTAGTAGTTGTAAAAGTTTGGCGTAAAAAGGAGTATTACACATACTAAACTGCTGAAAACTGTAAAATATCGAATTTTATCACAAAACAAGATTAATAGAGATATACAATCCGCTTAAAACAAAATTGGTGTTTTTGATTGAAAACTGAGTCGCTGTTATAGAGCACCGTAGAAAAATGTCCAGAAAAACTGCAAACTAATGAAAAAGAAAGAATTCTCCGGAATGCAGCCAGTTTTAGTTTATTATGCAATTTGTGATAGTGTCGTTCCACGTCATATATTTGGTCACTTTGAGAAAAAAGCTTTGGATGCCGAGATTGATACCCACATATATTTTATTAATACAGTAAACGTTCAGAAATTAGATAAGCAGTCATGTTTAATGAGAAGGCATAGAATACTGTACAACAACTTCTTCTTTAGATGTAAACATGACTCTGTCTGTTTTCATTGTGCCTCCATTAAGTTGTTTCATAGTTTTCGTGGTCTTCCTACTGATCGTCCATTGGGGATCTATTAGGAAACTGTCTTTCGACATCTTTACTACTATATTTGTTGTCACTCGACTTAAATGATCGTTCCATTCTACTGATCTATTTCTTACCCAGTCCCTGATGTTATCCACCTTGCATCTACGTCGTTTATCTGTACTTCTAGCTCTATTCCATAGTATCTTACCATCAATTGTTCTAAGAGCTTTCACCTATGCTATTTTTACCATTCTTTTTGTCCCCTCTTTGTCAGGGTCGTATTTCTGCCGCGTATGTCATTATTGGTCTGATGACTGTTATGTAAATTCTGCCTTTCATTTCTTGTCCGATATTTTTATTTCTCCATATTGTTTCATTAAGGCAACTTGCGCCTCTATTTGCTCTATTCACTTGATTTTCCACTTCTGTTTCGAGCTTTTCGTAGCTAGATAGTTGATGCTTAGATATTTAAACTTCATTACTTGTTCTATTGTCTAACTTTCCAGCTACAATTTACATCTTAGTAAATTTGCTGTTATAACCGTGTATTTTGTCTTTTTTTGGGAAAATTAACATTAACAAATTCTGAAATATACTTATAAAAACCAACTAAAAAATTTGATCAATTCGAACTATCACCCTAAACAAACGAGGAGTCGCATAAGAATCTTAACTAATCATTCGGTCCAAATAATATGTGAAAATTAATATTTGCAGACAGACAGAATTGAAGCATCTAGAAAATCTATTGGCACAGTATGGTTCTATTTTAAGAGTGATCAAGCGATTTATACGTCTGAATCGAGTTAATCGTAATATCGGCCAAAATGAGAATAACAGATAATTAATTAACATTTAATAGATCAAGTCTTTAAAATTGTATCAAAACATGACGTCTATTCCATATTTAAAGCAAAGAAAATGATACTAATCAGTCAAAGATATAAGGGAAGCGGTGTTCATTCCAGTAATTTAGCACATGTCATGTAGCTTGGTTTTTTGTACATTGGAACAACCAAAACGAGTATAAATACTTGTCTAACTAAATAGAAGGAACGCAGGAGGAGATGTTCTCTTGATCACAGAAATACCAGCAGTTTCAAAACACACGAACACAAGTACTAAGTAGAATATTAAACTATTATCTACATAAGTATAGAGACTACCAAAATTAAAAAACACATAACAGTTCATACAGATAACTGTAAAACAAATAAATCTAAATAGAATGCGGATTAAAGACGCACCGAAAAATCCCATACCGATTCAGACGGATCCCGCAGTACCGGTCGCACGAATACTACAAATAGTGCGAAAGCTCGAGGAATATTACCTGTTTCTTCTTCTTCTACTAGTGCCGACTTTACTAATGAAGGTTGGCTATAACCATTGCAAATTCGTCTCCTGCTTCCGATTTTCTTAAAAGCGTCTGTTTGTTTGTTTATTTTGCTTACGTTGCGTAGATGTTGAAGTCTAGCGTCCGAGAAATGTTTGTTTTCATTTTAAAGTTTGTATAAATATTACACGAGATACTCAAAATAAAAACTTAAATAGTGTGATCATAGCGTCAGCTGAAAGTATCGTATATTTTACCATTATTGTATACGTACTAGAATCGTACGTTAAAATTATCGTATGAAAACGATAACAACTATTGTACACCTGGCAACGCAGGACATTATTTTAACCTGTGTTAAATTCGATCGGGTTTTAATCGGGAGACTGTTTGTACAGTTTGCACCGGTTAAATCGATTAAGTATCTGGGAGTCTAGTTGTCGGAAGGACTAAGGTTCGGAGTACACATCCAAAAGACAGTAGAGAACGCAAAACGAAATCTGGAGGCGTTGATACGGCTGATGCCAAACATTGGAGGCCCAGGTAGCACCAAAAAAAAGGTGTTAAATGGAGTTTTCCAGTCGGTGGTAACCTACGCTACCCCCGTGTGGTGTAGCGTACTCAACACTGCGAAATACGCTAAGCTGATAAAGACTTCGCAAAAGCGACTGCTCCTCAGGGTATCTAGCGCATATAGAACAGTTTCAAATAAGGCACTATATGTCATTGGAGCGGTGATACCGATCGTTTTGTTGTGCAAAGAGCGAGCGAGGGTGTATGCGAGGAGGATGGATGTAAATATAGATAAGAATAAGAGAGAAAGAACGATAGCAGAGTGACAGGGAGAATGGGCGAATGATAGCGGAAAGGCAAGGTGGACGAAGGAGTTTATTCCCGATCTGAGGCCGTGGTGGGAATGTAAGTTCAGGAAACTAGACTACTTTCTGATGCACTTTCTGACCGGACATGGTAGTTTTGGCACCTTCACAAATAGAATAGCCAAATCTGCCTCGGCAAACTGTACTGTTTGTAGGGTACAGGACGCTCCCGCCCACATTTTTAACTGCCAGAGATGGGCAAATAAAAGAGGAGATTTCGAGAGGCGAATGGGTTTCGGGCTGGACGAAAGAAACGTTGTAAACATAATGTTGAGAGGAGAGAAATAATAAAGAGAAGTACACTGTCTGATTTCTGGGGTGATGAAGAAAAAGGAGCAGAAGGACAGAGGAGGAAATTGAGCCAGGGATATGAAATTTATGGTTATAATTATTCATTAGTTTATGGCCTAACGTCTGAAACATTTTCTGATTTACGTTAATACGTATGGTTATTTATAAATTTTTAGTTAGTTATTTTAGTTGTTTATTGAGTGGCAAGAGCACCTCTCTGGAACGGTGGTTAAGGTTTTAGCCGGAACACGGTTAATCCGGCACTAACCTGGGGTCTTCTGGCCTAGTATCCTACTCGGCCGAAAGATGCCAGGGTGTCTTGTTCTATGACGTAGATGTCCAAAAAAGATTTCCCCCACCGTTGCCTATCAGAATTCAATGGATACCTTCTTAGGCTCTTACTGGAATCTGGAAATACGGTAATTAAAAAAAAATCAGGAGACTAGGAGGAAATATAATTTTATTCTGTTTTTATTAAGTGAAAACATAAAAGTAATATCTCTTTAGTATTTTTCGCTAATTTTGTAATACTAGCGATAAATTTTTCCATGTCGGTATATGCGTGAATAGAGATAAAATTCAAATAGTAATCACAGTCAAAAAAGTCAGGCTGCGAGGTTATACACTAAGAAGTACAATAAGCAGGAATGATAGGAGAAAAGGCAATTAGATACGTATTATCAACAGACAACAGTTAAACGTTTCTTTACTTTATTATTCAATTATTCAATACTCATTCTTCAAAAAGGCTTACGTAGTAGAGGCCGATCGGCAAAAAAAGTTCTAAATTAATTACCATTACATATCAATTAATTTAGAATTTAATTAACAAAATTAAAATGGTAATAAAATAGTTTCAGGGCAATAGCTTTAGTTAAGGTTTAAATTTTGCAACCATAAAGTGAATAAAAAAAAAAAAGAGGTTAATCTTTGTATATGGGTATATTTTATAAAAACGCTAAAAGGGCTACATTAAAAACACGAACGTTTTCGGAACAACAGTTCCATCATCAGGTTAAAATACCTAAAATAAGTATAGACCATTTAATTAGAGTAAACGTGGTTTAAAATTTTGACTAAGGTTAAAAAAGCAAAATGGTTATACTTACAGGTTACCATGCATGAGCCACCAAAATATTTGGGTAAAAACCCTTTAAAATATATTGTGTTACCGAAGATAGTACATAATGTTGAAAATATTATTTGATGTTTAATATTTTAATTAAATTTTACTTCAGGTAACATACACCCATGCTTTAAGTGAGTTCCAGTGTCCGGAGAGTAAACCTCTTCAAACGGACTTCAGCTGGTAACTGATTGACAAGATACCCATGAACGGTGTCAAAAACAAAATGTCAGTGTACCATGAAACAATATTAGTTAAACATAGGATTACTACAGCCAAAAGATTCAAAACTTGATGTTAAAATGATAACAGCAATCCAGATGTTGGGATTTAAAAAAATTTTTTTAATTATTTAATATTGGATATAAAAGATGTAAAATTACTGATGTTAAAGGTCATGTTTGAGAGAATGACGTATGCATTAGGCAGCTTATGTTACTCTTTGTCGTATGGAGTGTGGTCTAAAAAGTGTAATTTGTGACAAATTAGCTTAAATATATATATGGAATTGTCCTTTTATGTTGCTCACATCTAGGACAAGGAAAATCGAATAGAATATATTTGTAGCTAATGTAAGACTTCGTATTTAAATGAAAGTGTTTAATACTGCTCGTGTGATAAAAAGGTTTATTATAAGTGAGTCCAATAGATTGAGAAAAGGGATTAAAAAATCTTCCGGCTGAAGGAATTAAATTTAAAACATATGAAATTAATTTACAATTGAAAAGGATGAGCTCCTCAGAGACTTGATAAGAATAAAAGTAAAGGAAATGACTAAAGAATAAAGGAGAGGGGGTTAAAGGAAAATAAATGAGTTAATCAACAAATTAGAGTTAATAGAGGTCCTTCATGCTTAAAGCATCTATCACCCTGAACAAAATATATTTTGGTTGTATTAAAATCGGTACATAAAAGCCTGAAATTTTATTTATGAATGTGCTATACTAAGTTGTTGACTAATAGAGTGGAGCAATGGTTGATTACGGGTTTTTGGTAAAGTGGGAAATAGTAAATTCTGATGAATTGTTGGGTTGTGTTTAAAAGGTTACTGAGTTTAAAACTAATGAGTGGATGGTAGATATATGAAATGACAGAGAACTAGCAAAAGAAAAAAGAATGGACAGGAATATGATGTAAGCGTGAAGATTGTAAAAATGATGGAATAGTGAGGTATGATAGATATGGTAGGTTATGAAGTTAACAATAGAGGCGGAAAAATTTGGAGGGAGTGTTGTGACAATAGTGTAAAGAGAATGGTTGTTTAAAAGCGACAATTGTTGAAAAGGATTAAGGTGTTGACGTTTATAGAGGAAGGTCAGATAAAGAAGATAAGGCGAATTTGAGAAGTGTGGGTTATGAGAAGAGTTGTCGGTGTAAGGGTTGAAAGTCACGGTTGAAAGAAACATGGCGATTAACGCAGTTGGGGCTTCTTTGCTTTTCTTTGACTATTTCCAAGTCTTCATATAGATCTCATTTTAGAAATTTTTTTTGAGGTATATTATGTAACAAAGAGACGTCTTCTGGTATGTTGAGGGTATGTTTATGTTGTGCGAGATGTTGTGAGAAGGTGGAAGTGTTCTCTTTTTTAGTGTTCTAGTGAACGGGAAGTTAGTGATCTACAGGTTCTAACTATATATGTAGCATCACAATCAGAGCACTGTAATTTGTAAATACCACTACGATCCATGTAGTTGATGCAATCTTTTGAATTGGTTAACTAAATTAACTGAACACTAAATGGAACAAAACTAAATTTTCTAATTTCCAATTTCACCTTAGGCTCAAAAATCTATCCTCAGTAATTTTTGATAATAATGAACTCAACTTGTTGAATCTAGGTCTCAAATACTACATTCCGAGGAAGGTTTCTGAAAAGGACCTCCAGAGTCTCTCCATTGAGCTAGATGTTATCATTCAGAATCTCTCAGTCCCTCTAAACCAAAAAACTTCAATTAGAAACTCTTGCTACAAAACCATCTATAAATTCAAAAACAAAAATTTTCCATCATCTTCTACTTCTTTCAATATCTCTACTTCCAACATTCCATCTAACACATCCAATAACTCATTATCCATCAACCTACCTTCTACTTCTCAAAATTACTCATTCAATGTTCCTTTTCCACAATTTTCAGACAAAAAACAGAAAGACCAACTCCATATCCTCAAGTCTATCCAAAACAAAATTAAATCCCATAATCTAATTATTAGTAAAGCAGACAAAGGCAATTGCCTAGTCATTCTAGATCAAAAGCTATACAACGACAAGGTCACCACATTTCTTTCCGATAACAATTTCACTCTACTCCCCGAAGATCCAACAAAAAAGTTCATTAACAAAATCAAAGCCACCAATAAACTTTTTACAGAATTTCTTTCAGAACACGATGCTCCATATTATAAAATACCTAGTAACCCATTAACACCCAGATTGTATGGTTTACCTAAGATACACAAAGAGGGAATTCCCATTCGTCCCGTTGTTAGTTTTATAAACACTCCAGTTTCTATCCTGTCAAAATTCATATTGAATCTCATTAGCAATATGACGAACTTCACCCCTCGCTTTTCAGTCAAAAATACAATTCATCTAGTCAACAATCTCCAACAAATAAATCTTCATCCCAACATCACAATGCTTTCATTTGATGTCAGCAATCTGTTTACTTCAGTCCCCAAACAAGAAACTATTAATCTGGTCCTCTCTCTTCTACGAGCAAATTCTATCACTATGTCTACCACTAACTCAATTATTCAATTATTACAAACTTGTCTAGCTCAAGACTTTTTTGTTTTCAATAGTAAATTTTACAGACAACCTGATGGCTTAGCCATGGGTAGTTGCCTTTCCCCTCTCATAGCTGATATATTTATGGATCACTTAGAATCCACACACATTATGAAAAATCCTGAAATTCTCCATTGGTTTCGATATGTTGATGACTGTTTAGTCTTCATATCAGGTAACTCGAATTCAGCTGATCTATTACTCTCTAAAATAAATCGAATCCACCCAAACATAAAGTTCACTATGGAACTAGAGTCGTCTCAATCTATTAATTTTCTCGACCTTACTATTACCAGATTAAACGACCATTTCAATTTCAGTATCTATAGGAAACCTACACAAACCGACCATATCATACCTTTATCTTCCAACCACCCAATGTCACATAAATATGCAGCCTTCCATAGTTATATTCACCGCCTAGAAACAATCCCACTATCACAATCCAACTACCACACAGAACTCAATATTCTAAAGCAAATAGCATCCAACAATGGGTATGACCCCAACCTCATTAACAAACTTATTCATAAGAGACAACTCAAACTATTGAGAGAGGCTGCGTTCCCCAGAGACTTGACCATTAAACCTCATTATGCTTCCTTACCATACCTTCAAGAACGTCTTTCCGGAGATATCAGATATATCCTAAAAAGATCTGTTGAGAATACTGACATTTCTTTTAAAGTCCTGAACAATCTAGGACAATGTTTAACCAATTCAAAAGATTGCATCAACTACATGGATCGTAGTGGTGTTTACAAATTACAGTGCTCTGATTGTGATGCTACATATATAGGTAGAACCTGTAGATCACTAACTTCCCGTTCACTAGAACACACTAAAAAAGAGAACACTTCCACCTTCTCACAACATCTCGCACAACATAAACATACCCTCAACATACCAGAAGACGTCTCTTTGTTACATAATATACCTCAAAAAAAATTTCTAAAATTAGATCTATATGAAGACTTGGAAATAGTCAAAGAAAAGCAAAGAAGCCCCAACTGCGTTAATCGCCATGTTTCTTTCAACCGTGACTTTCAACCCTTACACCGACAACTCTTCTCATAACCCACACTTCTCAAATTCGCCTTATCTTCTTTATCTGACCTTCCTCTATAAACGTCAACACCTTAATCCTTTTCAACAATTGTCGCTTTTAAACAACCATTCTCTTTACACTATTGTCACAACCCTCCCTCCAAATTTTTCCGCCCCTATTGTTAACTTCATAACCTACCATATCTATCATACCTCACTATTCCATCATTTTTACAATCTTCACGCTTACATCATATTCCTGTCCATTCTTTTTTCTTTTGCTAGTTCTCTGTCATTTCATATATCTACCATCCACTCATTAGTTTTAAACTCAGTAACCTTTTAAACACAACCCAACAATCAGAATTCACTATTTCCCACTTTACCAAAAACCCGTAATCAACCATTGCTCCACTCTATTAGTCAACAACTTAGTACAGCACATTCATAAATAAAATTTCAGGCTTTTATGTACCGATTTTAATACAACCAAAATATATTTTGTTCAGGGTGCTAGATGCTTTAAGCATGAAGGACCTCTATTATCTCTAATTTGTTGATTAACTTATTTATTTTCCTTTAACCCCCTCTCCTTTATTCTTTAGTCATTTCCTTTACTTTTATTCTTATCAAGTCTCTGAGGAGCTTATCCTTTTCAATTGTAAATTAATTCCATATGTTTTAAATTTAATTCCTTCAGCCGGAAGATTTTTTAATCCCTTTTCTCAATCTATTGGACTCACTTATATTAAACCTTTTTACCACACGAGCAGTATTAAACACTTTTATTTAAATACGAAGTCTTACATTAGCTACAAATATATTCTATTCGATTTTCCTTGTCCTAGATGTGAGCAATATAAAAGGACAATTCCATATATATATTTAAGCTAATTTGTCACAAATTACACTTTTTAGACCACACTCCATACGACAAAGAGTAACATAAGCTACCTAATGCATACGTCATTCTCTCAAACATGACCTTTAACAACATCAGTAATTTTACATCTTTTATATCCAATATTAAATAATTAAAAAAAAATTTTTAAATCCCAACATCTGGATTGCTGTTATCATTTTAACATCAAGTTTTGAATCTTTTGGCTGTAGTAATCCTATGTTTAACTAATATTGTTTCATGGTACACTGACATTTTCTTTTTGACACCGTTCATGGGTATCTTGTCAATCAGTTACCAGCTGAAGTCCGTTTGAAGAGGTTTACTCTCCGGACACTGGAACTCACTTAAAGCATGGGTGTATGTTACCTGAAGTAAAATTTAATTAAAATATTATATATATATATATATATATATATATATATATATATCGGTTTCAAAACGTCTTGCGTCGTTGTCCGATGCCTAATTTCCACGAATTTCTATCATTCCATTGTTCTTCGGTCAAGTCTCGGGAGCTCATTGCCTTTGTTATTCCCTCCTTCCATGTTCTTTTTGGTCTTCCTCGTTTCTTACGATTTGGTGGTATCCATTTCATGGCGATTTTTGGTAGTCTTGTTTCTGGCATTCTTTGAACATGGCCATACCATATAAGTTGTTTCCTTTCTATGTCTGTTGCCAGTGATCCATCTACCCCCATCCGATTTCTTATTTCATCGTTTCTAATTCTGTCTGCTCTAGATATTCGAAGTGATCGTCTAAATACATCCATTTCTGTTGCTTCGAGTTTTCTTTTATTGCTTTCTGTTAGTCTCCATGTCTCTGCACCATAGGTTAAGCTGGTTTTTATGAGAGATTCATATATATTGTATTTTCGTCTTTTACCAATTTCTGAGCTCCAAAGAACTCCGTTAAGGCATCCAATTGTTCTACGGGCCTGGGTTATTCGTTTTCTAATTTCCCTATTGTCTGTGCCTGTGGTGTCGAAATCAATTCCTAGGTAGGTATATTCAGTGCAGAATGCAATTTCGGTTGTGTCCATCTGAATGTTGGATAGTTCTGCGCCTATTGGGAGATATTTTGTTTTTTGTGTATTGAGTTCTAAACCCCACTTCTTGTATTCTTCCTGTAGTTTTCTGGCCATATATGTCAGGTCTTCTTTATCGTTGGCTATAAGGACTTGATCGTCTGCAAACTGTAGGGTATATAGGCAAGTTTCTCCCAGGTCAATGCCCATTCCTCTGCACTTTCTTTTCCACTGATACAGTGCTTTCGCCACGTAGATTTTAAACAATATTAAACATCAAATAATATTTTCAACATTATGTACTATCTTCGGTAACACAATATATTTTAAAGGGTTTTTAACCAAATATTTTGGTGGCTCAGGCATGGTAACCTGTAAGTATAACCATTTTGCTTTTTTAACCTTAGTCAAAATTTTAAACCACGTTTACTTTAATTAAACGGTCTATACTTATTTTAGGTATTTTAACCTGATGATTTAACCTGTTTACAAGCCACCTGCTACGTCGTGGCCAGCCCAAGCAATTGAAGTACATCCTCACCCTGCTGTATACGTTGGAGATTACAATAGCCATTATGAACAGTGGAAGTACAAAAATAATGATGCGAATGGGAATGCTTTAATAAAATGGGCAGAAGACGAACGCCTGTACCTTTTGTTTGATGCCAAAGATCGATCAACCTTCAGATCCGCGACATGGAGGCGGGAATACAACCCCGACCTATGCTTCGTCTCGACCGATAACAAAGACAGACCTCTAGGGGCTTCACGAAGAGTTCTAACTGATTTCCCACACAGCCAACATAGACCAGTAATAATAGAAGTAGGGACGCAAATCCCTTTAATTAGTTCTATCCCACGTCCAAGATGGAACTTTAACAAGGCCAACTGGACTGACTTCTCTGCGGATCTGGATAAATGCCTAGGGTGGATTACACCTAATATCAAAAACTACCACAGATTTGTTGGTGCCGTCCTAAGTGTAGCCAAAAAACACATACCAAGAGGCTATCGCAAAGAATATATCCCTGGCTGGTCGGAAAATAGCGAGGAATTATATCAGAGCTTTCTTGAAACTGGCGACCAAGAAATAGCGGATGAACTACTGTACAGCCTAGACGCCGCTAGAGGCCAAAAGTGAACCGAAACAGTGGAAAGTCTAAACTTCCAGAAATCAAGCAGACAGGCATGGTCATTACTGAGAAAATTAGGGAGTGGTGTCCATACGAAACGCCGAGAGGCAGCCGTAAAGCCAGATGCCGTAGCATCCCATATAGTAAAAACATCCAGGGCACCAAAGGATAAAGCACACACCATTTTCGTAACGAGAGAACTTAAAACTTTAAAACACGTAGCCACAGAAACGAAGCATTCCCTCCCCTTCACCAGCGAAGACATATCAAAGGCTCTTAAAGACGTTAAGCCAGCAAAGGCACCAGGATTTGATAATATTCACCCTGAATTCCTAATAAATTGTGGCAAGTATACAAAAGTTTGGCTGTCTCGATTTTTCACAGACATCATGGTAACTGGAAATATTCCACAAGAACTAAAGCGCTCTAAGATAATAGCCATACTAAAGCCAGGCAAACCCGCCGACAACCTAAAAAACTACAGATCAATTGCGCTTCTCTCTGCCATCTACAAACTATTAGAGAGGCTTATATATAATAGAATCAGTACAGAACTGTTCCAGGCGATCCCAGTCGAACAAGCGGGTTTTCGACCAGAACGAAGCTGTGCAGGCCAGGTAATGTCACTCACCACCTACATCGAAGCGGGTTTCCAAAGAAGACTTAAAACTTCAGCGGCATTTATTGATCTCTCGGCAGCTTACGATACAGTATGGAGAGAGGGCCTTATATACAAAATTCTCCGTGCAATCCCCTGTAAACCAATAGCACGCCTAATAGATAGCATGCTCAACGATCGAATGTTTCAAGTAGTGATGGGCACAGATATCAGCCTACCAAAGAAACTTAAGAATGGCCTACCACAGGGGTCAGTGCTCTCTCCACTACTATTTAGCTTATACCTAGCAGATATGCCGAAAACACAGTCAAGAAAGTTCGGATACGCCGATGACTGGGCCCTCGCTACACGATGCAGAATACTAGAAACGTCTGAAGAAGTTCTGACGGCAGACTTATATACATTGGGCAAATATTTTCGCAAGTGGCGACTTCAACCAAATACATCCAAAACAGAAGTTAGTTGCTTTCACCTGAACAATAAACTTGCTGGAAAGGAACTCAACATACGGTTTGAAAATACCACACTTACCCACAACAAAACACCGAAGTACCTGGGCGTAACACTAGACAGAACGCTATTAGTTAAAGAGCATTTAACAAAAACTGCCCAAAAGTTGAGTACAAGAAATAACATTATACAGAAGCTCTGCGGTACCACCTGGAGAGCATCGGTTTCCACTCTCCGCTCTACTGCCTTAGCCCTTGTTTTCTCGGCCGCTGAATATTGTGCTCCAGTCTGGCTACACAGTCCACACGTAAAAAAGGTCGACAATCAGCTGCACAGCACTATGAGGATGATAGCTGGTACAATTAAATCAACTCCCACCCAATGGCTTCCAGTATTAAGTCACATCCCACCTCCACATTTACGACGAGTCGACGCACTTACACGTGAATACAAAAAGATCATGAACAATATAAACCTGTCGATCCACCAAGATACCGAGGATGCACGAAATACCCGTCTCCGTTCTAGAAAACCACCAATGAAAACGGCAAGAATGATACATGAGGAGTTCAACATCACGAATGCATGGTCCCAAGAATGGAACGAATGGCAAAATAACATGTCCTTCATTACCCACAAGCCACCAGGTTTTGATATTCCACGCAAAACATGGTCCACTCTAAATAGGATCCGAACCAGACATGGCAGATGTGCATACATGCTACATAAATGGGGAATGAACCCGTCTCCTCAATGTGACTGTGGGGAGAACCAAACCATCGACCACATTATTCAAGAGTGTCCCTCAAGATCCTACAATGGTAGCCCTGAAGACTTCCTGTTTGCAACTTCAGAGTCAATTGATTATATAAATACACTTGATGTTTGTTTGTAACTATTTAAAGTTTTTCAAATACCTATATTACTAGTGTTTGTGTATTTGTTCTAAATGTGTTGTAATTGCCATACGATAAATAAATAAACAACCTGATGATGGAACTGTTGTTCCGAAAACGTTCGTGTTTTTAATGTAGCCCTTTTAGGGTTTTTATAAAATATACCCATATACAAAGATTAACCTCTTTTTTGTGATACGTGGTATACAGCCAGCTACAGGAATTATTTTCCTTGTGGATTTTATAAAGTGAATATGTTCATAAAGTAGATTTTTCGTGTCAATTTTTATTCCTTGTACTTATTATTTTCTCTTATTTGTCTGTACTATGCCTCCTAACTAGTACAATATATACATTTATTTTAAACGTAACTCTATACAAGAATTTTTTACTTATTATTATTTATTATGGCCAAGGTGTACAAATGTTTTACTATTTTTTTAGTATATCATATATGTATATCGATCATCCAACGCTACATGCAGTTAACACTGCACCTCGCATATACTAAAAATGAATCGACCTTTGTCAAAAGAGACCTTGGTTTTATAGGGGATTGAACGGCCATTCAAATACATCAGTCAATGTCTATGATATTCATCTAATCATTTTAACTGGCAATTCTGTTGTTAATTTATGATGTTTGTGGTAACGATATCGATACGATGATTTGCACTTTTCGTGAGAAATTTAAATATTTTGATCATTTATATCACCAATTATTTCAGGATAGAATCAATAAACTAGGAGAATTGTATTGGAACACATTATTACTAAAATATTGAATATATTTTATTTGTTGGGAGCACATGACAACTTTAATTGAAAATACGTCTCCACCTGGACCGAGGTGGAAATCAAAACGTCAAATATAACATATTTTAATTAAAATTGTCGTTTTTTTCATTAAATATAGTAGGTAACATAGAAATGCCACAAGAAAATTGTTTTCAAAGTGAAATATTAAAAAAAATATCTTTTTTAAATTTACAATTGCTTTTCAATCCCATTCTTCGTGTAGATGTTATATGGTTAGTATAGGTGTAGTAACGCTTAATGGAACAATGGTGGGACGTCAGCCAGTAGGAAGATCAAGGAAGAGGTGGATAGCCGAAGTGAGAACGGAAGCTAAAGAGATATTGAGAGTGAATAACTAGAGGAAAGCAACCAAGGAAAGGGATTCTTAGAGGCTAAGGAGACCAGGTTCCGACTTGAGCTGTAGCGTAAGGAGAGAGAGATGTAGATATACCTTCGTAAATATATGAGCAGAATAACTTACTATTTAATGTTTTTTCTGCTATTTACTGGGTAGTGCCTAATGCGTTGTTATGGAAAAATAGAGGCTGGAGGTGGTTTAAAAGTAATTCAATTATCATATGTCCATATTACCAGTCGACACAGACGACAATGCCACTGAACCTATAAAAATCATACTACCAAGCTGAATTTTGCTAAGAATATAAATTTTAAAATCCCAAAAAAGATGCAAAAAAGTTTTCTACTCCTATCTCTGGACTTCTATCCAAAAACACCCTCGCATGAGAGAATATGGAAAACATCGATTTACCAAGAATGTGTACGCCGTAGAAAAAATGTTGCGAACAAGCAATGTAGCTAAGATAAATTTAAACAAAAATGTTTAATTGGAATTTTGTCTGTAGAATAAACCATTCTCTCACAAACAACGCTTGAAGCCACCGGCGATTTTGAATGTCGATTACGCCCGTGAAATCAATTTTTTTAATAAAATTTGTATCAACTCGACAGTAAACATTAGATATCTTTTGATTAGAATCTCCTATCGACACAAATTAAAATGCGTTTAAAGGAAAATCGTGCAGCTCTTGTACTTAATATTTGAATCTTGCCACAAATGTAGTAGTTTCTATCATGCTGTTAAATAAATAAACGTTTTTAACGATTCTCACAAATCTCATATTACAAACCATCTAAAACGTTTAAAACTCCTTTTTTTATATTGCGCCAGTACATTTTTCAAAATTGCACAACTCAAGCTACAAATTCCAGCTAATGTCATCTTCGTGGAAGTATTTGTTGTGACGTTAGTTCGTTTAAATTCAGCGTTTTTTCAGGCATATTTTAAATGACTCATATTTGTTGCCCAAACTCAAAATTGAAATTTTATGATCTCTTTTAAACGTTTTAGATCGTTATGAGAGTTGTAAGAATCGTAAAAAATGACAAAAATCTTGTAACGTTTATTTATTTAATAGCTTTATAGAAACTACTACATTTGCCGCAAAATGCAAATATTGAGTACGAAAGTTGCACAATTTTTCTTTAAAACCTATTTTAATTTTTGTCGATAGGACACTCTGATCGAAATATATCAAATTTTTACTGTCGAGTTAAAACAAATTTTATTTAAAAACTTGATTTCTCACATTTGGTTCTGGGAGAACAGTTTATGCTACATAAAAAGTGCTAATTAAGCTTTTTGTTTAAAACTATCTCAGCTACATTTTTTTTGAAAACAATTTTTCTACGGCGTTCAGTGTAATAACGTTTAATACCGACTGTTGTACATCTTTATTATTATTACTTTCAGTAATATAGTATCATCATAACCTAATCTAAAGTGCTTAACCTCTATATATGCCATGAGACCTTGTGCCGCCTGTTCCATGTCATAGATTGACATGACATCTTTTCCTTCCAATAAAACATAGAAATTAAAACAATGAACTAGGAATAAAAACATTCTAAAATAAAAACTTATAATAATACTGATTGCAAAACTAGATGGGGGTCTCAAAATCATTATATCTAGATGGGGGTTTAATTAATCTTTTACTTCTGGTAGGAAACTGATTCGGTATTTCACTTTCACATGCCGTTGATGTTGAAGATCTGTAATTCTGATTGTGATCATAATCATCTGCTAGGTTAATATGATGTTTAGGCATATTATTTGATGGTCTCAAGTGATAGCTACTTCGTCTTACCAATGTCCCATTTTCTTTCTCAACAACATATCATTTTGGCTCTTGTAAACATCATCTAACCGCAGCAGGTTTCCATTGCCCATCATATTTTATAACCACATTATCCCCTATACTTAATTCTTCTTTTGTAGCTGTATTTCTATCATAGTAGTGCTTGTACAATTTTCTTTTATTATCCAATTTATTATTTTAATTTTTTAGATCTACCTGTTCTGGTAAATATTTTTCATGTAAAACTGGAAGTTTGCCTCTAAGTCTACGACTATTAAAAAGTTGTGCTGGGGATTTATTTGATCCTAATAGCGGTGTGTTCCTATATTCTAATAAGGCTAACTGAAGATCTTCACACTTCCTAAAAATATTTTTAGCTATCTGGACGGCTCGTTCTGTCTGCCCATTTGCTCTAGGATATCTAGGGCTAGATGTCACAAATTTAAAGTTCCATTCCTTAGAGAATTTACCATTTCTTGGAGCCAAAAGTCATATTATCAGATACGACTTCCAAAGGAGTTCCATGAGTGGCAAACCTAGTCTTAAATGAATTTATTATTGTCTGGGATGTTTTGGACTGCAACGGAACAATTTCAATCCACTTTGTGAGATAATCCATTACAAATAAATAAGATGCTCCTCCAAATTCACAAATATCAGCTCTGGAATTTCTCTTAGTATTAACGGCTCTTTAACATTATTTGTCTGATATTTCCCACAATCAACACAATTTCTAACCAACTCCACTATGTTCTTATTCATATTTGGCCAGAACAATACCTGTCTCGCTCTTTACTGTATTTTTGTAACCCCAAAGTGTGTTTCATGAAGCAACTTTAACATCCTATGCCGCAAAGAATCCGGACTATGACTCTGTCCCTATAAAACATCAAATCATTTTATGAGTAAACGTCATGCCTAATATTAAAATAATCTTTTACTACGAATTATGAATGTTCTTGGGAAAAACACTTTTTTAAAAACTGAACTTCACAATTAAAACTTTTATTTCGACTTACAAAGATTTTAGTAACAACAATAATAATTTAAATCAGACTATATTTTAAATCAGACTTTTAATTAATCAGACTTTTAATTAATCAGACTAAAAAATATTGATTTTAACATGGTGTTTTATAATTTATTAATTGCTGATCTTGCTGTTCAATACGTCGCAATTTAGTCCAGAATGTTCAAGCGGTAGCCCCGTGTTGGAATCCACGTGGTGGAACTTACTGGATGGTAGCGGTCATTGTACTGTAACTACTCCATCCCCTGAAGAAGTTTTGTGAGGGACGAACAGAACTGTTGAGTTGGCCTCTTCTGGAGTTTCGTCGCTAGAGTTGGGTTTTTTTGTTATTTGTTTTATACCTGTAACATATATAGAGGCAGATTATTGTAATAAAGATATATAAAGGAGTCATCCAAAAATGGTTATGGCTATGGTTTCATAATTTCGGATTAATTGTCTCTAGATGTTCATCTTCCTTAGAGAATTGATGATTCAAATCCTTAATGATTTGAATTTAATCGCTGTTTGAATATCTATGGTCCTTATTTTGGGAAGCATTAGCGGTTGCTCTGGAATGGTTGTCCTTGAATTTATGTAACTCTGGATTGGGGTTTTGAATTTGTATCTGGGCGGAAGATTGATGAGATAAGTTTGGACGGATAAGTTAAGATTAATAAGATAGGACAAGAAAATGAAGGATAAATTTTCATTTTCAATCAATTTACACGAAAAAGGTAATGGCTAAGTCCATTTTGAACTGCTGTGGTCTTTGCGTAGTACTGGTTTCAATTCTGTCAAATTCTTCTTTTATTGGTAGTAGTTTAAAAAAGTATGTGAAATCGTGTGTACTAGTATGAATCTTTGCTTGTCCCAGGTTGAGGGGAATTAATCCTGGGTTGTCTTTCAGGTCCTTGATCTTCTCTTCTTCTCTCATCGTCAGGGTGATCCTGTGCGGACGGTTTAGAATTAGTTTTTGATTTAGGTTGATGTTTTATGTTTTTCTTGTGAACTGTAGTTTTTGATGTTTTTACAGTCACTTCGTTATTTCTTTTTATATGTTTTGCGGAATATCGCGGAAGTAATTTATTTCTGGTAACTGTTTTTCGTGTATAGATTTTTGTGCTTGGTTTATACGTAATAGGGTCTTGTGTCGATTTATTTCTATTTTCAATGACTTTATTTTTATTCTCTTGTATTTGCTGGTTTACTTCCTTGTATAATTCCTTTGTTATCTCTCTATGATTTTGGATATAATTGTTCAGTATTACTTTCTGTATGTCAACGTCAAAGGGATCTTTTGCGTCGATATGTCCGTTTAATATGTCGATGGGTCTTAACTTCGTTGCTGAATGTATGGAATTATTGTACCCAATTATAGCGTATAGCATTTGTTCTTTAATCGAGAGCTTTGCTTTGGTGTTCCTTAGGATTCGAAGATGTTCGATTAACGTAGAATGAAATCTCTCAATCATCCCGTTGGATTGCGGATTCTCTGGTGTTGTATAGTGGATTGAGATTTTATGAGAGTCTACAAATTCTTGTATTACTCCATTTTTAAATTCCGTACCATTATCGGCTACTATCATTGTTGGGAGTCCATGATGTGTTATAAAAATCAATAGGGCGTTGAGTACATTGATTGCGTTTCCTCCATTTATTGGGTAGGCTTGCCCATATTTCGAAAATGCGTCTATTATGGTTAGAAACTTCTGTCCATCAGCCTGGAATAAATCAATGTGAACTATTTCCAGTGGTTTAGTGGGAGTTGGTGTAACCATAAATTTTGGTTTGGGAGGAAGTCTGTCGTATTTATTTTCTTGACATATATCACAAAAGTTTATAATATCTTCTATGTCCTTCTTCATATTAGGCCAGTAGTATCGTTTCCTTATTTGACTTTCTGTTTCAGCTATTCCTCTATGGTTCGTTTTTCCTTCATGATAGTTTTTTATAATCTCTTTTTGTTGTTCTTCTAGGTTAACATCTTCCAATAAAAGATTGCACTTTACTAAGTCATATGCGTTGTGTTTAAAAGTTTTCCTGATAATTTCGCAAATTTCTGCAAAAATTTCTTCTTCTGCTTCAAATAAAATTGCATACTTCTTTTTCGGGTTGAGGTGTTCCTTAAAAATTTTTATGGTATCAGCTTTTAACTGATCTTTCGACAGCTGGATATGATAACGTCTTTTATTCGGAAAGGTTTGTATAATTGCTGGAGGTCGTGGATTGTAGTTGACGATTCTGACTATAATTTGGTTATTGTAGAAGTTAAGTGGTTTTTCCGAAATAGGTATACCAAGAATTGGGTTTTCTACTGCTGTATGTATGGTTTCATTTCCGTCTTCGTCTATGTTTTGATCTTCGTTTTCGACAGTGCCTTCTGGGATGTTTTGATCTTCCTTTTCAACAGTATCTTCTGGGATGTTTTCTGGAATTAATTCTGTTGCTTTTTCTTCTACAATCTCGTCGATTATTCGATCTGCATCTGGATTATTAGTCGTTGACCATCCATCGTCTTCCATGTCTACTAAATCATCAAAGACTTCCTTAATTTGTGAATCGATATCCTTAGTTTCCTTTGTGTGTATTTCGATTCGAGACAGTGCGTCCGCATTTGTATTAGCTTTGCCTTTTTTGTAAATTACTTCGTAGTCAAATTCTTCTAATTTTAATCTCCAACGTACTAGTTTGGAGTTGGGTTCCTTTAGGGAGAATAGATATTGCAAAGGACGGTGGTCTGAAAGTATTTTAAATTTTCTTCCAAATAGGTAAGGTCGAAAATACTTAGTTGCCCACACCATTGCTAACATTTCCTTTTCTATTGTGGAGTACTTGGTTTCGGTATCATTTAGTGTCCTGGAAGCAAAGGCAATTGGTTTATCACTGCCAACTGGTCCTTGAGAAAGTATTGCACCGATAGCGAAGTTACTGGCATCTGTTGTGAGGTTAAACGGTTTGGAAAAATCTGGATATTGCAATAACGGCTCATTCATTAATAATTTCCTGCATGTTTCAAAGCATTCTACGAATTCGGGTGTATGTTCGATTTTTGCATCTTTTTTCAGGCATCTTGTTAGAGGTTTCGTGATTTTTGCGAAGTCTCGAATAAACTTTCTGTAATATCCCAGTAGTCCAAGAAATCCTCTTATTTCTTTTGCTGTTTTCGGTATTGGGTATTTTTCTATTGCTTCAATTTTCGCTGGATTCGGTTTTATGCCTTCTTGTGTGACTACGTGTCCTAGAAAATTAACTTGTTTTTTTAAGAATTCGCATTTGTCGACTTGGATTTTTAGTCGGGCTTCTCTTAGTCGTTGAAATACTTTTGTGAGATTTACTATGTGTTCCTGTAGTGATGTTGAATATACTATTACGTCGTCCATATAGACGAGGCATATTTCTCCTTGAAGTCCCTTCAATACGTTGTCCATCATACGTTGGAACGTGGACGGAGCGTTCTTAAGTCCAAAAGGCATTCTTAAATATTCATAGTGTCCATTTTCCACATTAAATGCTGTTTTGGGAATGTCTTCTTCAGCCATCTCGATTTGGTGAAATCCGCTTGCTAAGTCGAGGGTCGTAAAATATTGACATCTTCCCAATTTGTCCAAAATATCGCTAATGTGAGGAATTCTGTATCGGTCGTCAATTGTCTTCTCGTTTACCTTTCTATAATCTACTACTATTCTCCACTTTATTTTACCGGATGAATCTGGTTTCTTTGCCACGACCCAAATAGGCGAGGACCATGGCGATTGACTTGGTCGAATGATCCCTTGCTCTAACATTGAAGAGATTTGTTTCTTTACTTCTTCCTTGTGCACATACGGATACCGGTATGATTTCGTATATACAGGCTCCTCATCCTTGGTTCTGATGTGGTGTTTAACTTCGTTAGTAAAGCTGAGAGGAGTGTCTGGTTGGTGAAATATATCGGAGAATTTTCGGCATAGGTGGCGAACTTGTTCCTCTTCTTCTTCGTTAAGATGTTCGGTTTTAATTAAGTCGTCGATATCTTGTCTGTAGTCTGGTCCGGAGGTTGTTTCCATGGAATATATATGGAAATCTTGGATGTCTATTTTATTGCTTTCGAGTGGTTCCATAAGAGAAAGATGAATGGGGTCTGACGTGAAGTTGGCAATTTCGGTCCAGGCAAGGTGGTTCTCGGCGTTAGTAAGGGCTTCTCGTACTACAATGCCTTGTACTTTTTGGGTAGGAATAATGATGGTTCCTTTTTCTTCTTTGACAGGAATTTTCACTTGGCTAATAGAATTTGCTTCCAAATGAATGGAATAAAATTGTGTTTTATTTGTTTCGTAATATTTAATGGGGATTGTAGAATCTTTTGTAACTAGAAGCGATTTAGGGAAGTTTAATTGGGCTTCGAAGAGTTTTAGATTGTCGAGGCCAATAAGACCATCGAAAGTTTTGTGAAACTTAAAGAGGTAAAATTTCATTTTGCTGTCAGAATTAAATTCTGAAAATGATGGGATTTCGGCACAATATTTTTGGGAATAGTTTTGAAAAATTGATGTGACGACAAAGGGTTCATGTTTTATGTAACTTGGAAAATATGAAGAAGCTATTTCTGGGTTAAGAAATGACTTTGTGGATCCTGTATCGATTAAAAGTCGTAAAGAAGGCTTAGAGATTTCGATGTAGGGTAGCTCCTTCTTGTCGGGAAATGAATGAAGTTCAATTACGTTCCGATTGCTTCTGGTGGGTCCTCTCGAAAATTTACGTTTTCTTCGTATTCGGTTGGTTGATTTTCGTATGTATCTTGTAGAAAATTGTCGTATTCAGGTTCGTAGTAATCATTGTAGTTGGCATTCTCTTCTTGCTCATCTCCGTGGCATTGTATATTGTAAAGTTCTTCTACGGTGAATTTTGGCTGTGCTCGGTAATTTGGTGTAAAATTTGGACGGCCTCTGGTTGTGGTTTCTGATATTCCACTCATAGGTGTTGGTCTAGACTGTTTTGACTGTCCAGGTTTGGGTGCCCATACATTTGACTGGTTCTGGGTCCTGAATGCTGGAGGGTTTGAATTTTGTCTAAATTGATCGAAGTTTTGTTACCGATGTGGTTGCTGAAACTGATTCTGCGGATAGAATTGTCTCATTGGTTGCTGCCATCGTGGAGGTGCAAAATTTGTCTGTTGGTACAATGGTTTCTGGATCTGTACAGGCATCTGCTGTCTCTGAGGTCGGCGTTCTTGATAATTTTCGCTTCTTCCTGATGTTGAAGGTTGACTTATTTGATTTTTTTGAAGATATCGAACATTATTTTCTTCCTGTACGTACTGTATTGCCGTGGCTAAACTTCCTGGTCTCATTGCTCTGATAACAGAGCCCATTGGTTCTCGTAGGCCTGCTAAGAATGTTGTAAGAGCTTGTTGACGGAAAAATTCTTGTTTGCTCCTTTTAATATCGGCATTTATCGTATGTAATTCTAGGTAGTTATTAATACAGCTTAAAAGTCCCATGATTTTTTCGTAAAAATGCATAATAGATTCTGTCGAGCCTTGTCTTAAATTTACTAGATCCCTTGTAAGCGAATTTTCGTCTCTCTGGTCTCCAAAATTTTGAATTAATGCGTTTTTTATTTCGTCCCAACTTTCGCATCCATATACAGATATAACTTCCTTGGCTCTACCTGTTAATTTACTGATAATACCATGAAGCAAAAATTTGTTTTGTATATTAGCTGCATTAAGTCTGTCATAATAATGGTTTAGAAGTATTGTAGAAACTTTAATAAATTCATGTAATTCATTTGGATTTCCGTCAAAATTTGGAAGAATGCATAAATTTTTAACGTCAAATTGTGGAACTGCCATATTTCAAAAATTTTCAATATAATATATAGTCAATAGTCAAATTGGTATAGTAATTTTCAATAATCAATATATAAATATATAAATCTTAATCTACTTTTTTTCTATCTATTAATCTCTATGTTTATTAATATATAGTATTTATTAAGCTATTCAATTTTGTCTAAATCTGACTCTAAAGTCAATCTAAGGACTTAGAGGAGATATTTTTAAATTACTTTAATCTTTGTTAATCTATTAAAATCTTTGTTTTATTTATCTTCTAATTTAGCTCTGATTCAATCTAAGGACTCAGAGGAGTCTGATTTATTAAAAATTCTTTCAAAATCTAATCTTCTTAATTCTAAGTAATAATAAAATCGCTTACAGGATAAAGACGATGCCGATGTGCATTCCTTTGCTCCTGAAGGCTTCTTCTAAATTCTAATTCTCTAATTCCCTCGGGTGAACTCTGCAGACGGTTTCCCTGGGGCTGGTTCTTGGAACAGTGGACAAACACTTAAAAGTGACGAGGATCTATAAAGACTCTTCCACTTCCGTACTGACTCTGCGCCAATTATGAATGTTCTTGGGAAAAACACTTTTTTAAAAACTGAACTTCACAATTAAAACTTTTATTTCGACTTACAAAGATTTTAGTAACAACAATAATAATTTAAATCAGACTATATTTTAAATCAGACTTTTAATTAATCAGACTTTTAATTAATCAGACTAAAAAATATTGATTTTAACATGGTGTTTTATAATTTATTAATTGCTGATCTTGCTGTTCAATACGTCGCAATTTAGTCCAGAATGTTCAAGCGGTAGCCCCGTGTTGGAATCCACGTGGTGGAACTTACTGGATGGTAGCGGTCATTGTACTGTAACTTACGTAAGGTACGCTTGATGCACATAACAGCCACCCTTTTTCACAAAAATCTCTAATTATTTGTTTCTTATCCTGTTTAGTTTCAGCTATAAATTCCTCTCTCCTTTCTTCTGTTATATCTAATGTATGCACTATTTTCGTTACAAAAGCATCATCATCTACCTTTTCCTTTAACAGTAATTTCACCTTCATACGTTGTAGTCTAGGAGAGTCTACTTCTGCTATGTCTTTCTTTATTCTCGAAAAGAATGGCTTATGATCTGTGAAAACTTTAACTTCTCTACCATAATTATAATTATGAAATTTAGTACAAGAAAAAGGATTGCATTTAGTTCCTTTTCTTCTTCTTCTTCTTCTTCTTCTTCCTTTGCCCTATCCGTTTCGGACGTTGGCTATTAACAAGGCTATTTTGACTTGTTTTGACTTGAAAAGTTCCTTTTCAGTCTGGCTAAATCTGGTTTCACGATCGCTTAATAATTTAGAAGCAAAAAATACAGGTTTAAGATTTTGTAATAATACACATCCAACACCATTTTGGCTTGAGTCTGTTTGAATTATTATTGGAATATTTTCATCAAAATTTGCAAGAACTGGTGGGAGCAAATTAACTTTTTTATTAAATTAAATGAGTATGTGTGACTTCTAGTCCACATCCAAAATGTATTCTTTTTTAATAATTCTCTTAATGGTTCTGATCGTCTTCTTCTTCTTAGCCTTCTGTCGTCCATGTTTGGACATAGGCCTCTCCCAACTCCTTCCATCGGTCTCTATCCTGAGCAACATATTTCCAATTTCTTCCGGCTATGCTTTAAATATCATCAACCCATCTCATCTGTGGTCTTCCTCTTGGTCGTATACTTTCGTAAGGCCCCATTTACCATTTACTTCATAAAGTAAATGGGGCTGATACATCCGTTAAATTTGGTATAAAATTGCGATGGTAATTGATCATGCCCAGTATTCTTTGCAACTCTTTTTTATTATTGGGTTCTTTTAAATTTATAATAGCTTTAATTTTATCTAAATCCAGTCCCATATCATCGTTACCGACTTTATTTCCCAAATATTTTACTTCAGATATTATATCTTCTTCTTTCAGTATCCTGTCCGATTAACGAACGTTGACGATCATATTGGCAATAATAACTTTGTTTACGGCGGCTCTAAATAAATTAGCGGTGGTCTTTTGATACCATTTTCGGAGATTTCGGAGCCAGGATGTTTTTCGGCCTAGGCCTCTTCTTCCGGCGATCTTACCCTGTATTATGAGGTGTAGAAGATTATACCTTTCTGGATGTCTCATTACATGACCGAAATATTGTAACTTTCCAATTTTTATCGTTTTTGTTATTTCTGTGCTTTTTTTCATTCGATGTAAAACTATTTCATTTCTTATTCGATCAACCCAACTTATCCGCAATGCTCGTCGATAAATTCACATCTCATATGCCTCCAAGTTTTTCATTAATGTCTCTGTAAGGGTCTAGCTCTCCATACCATACAGCAATGTGTAGAATATGTAGCAGCGTATTAATCTGATTTTAAGGTATAACGTAACATCTCTATTAATTAGAGTTTTCTTTAATTTATAGAAGGCGGCCCTGGCTTTTTCAATGCGTATTCTTATTTCTTTATTTATATCCCAGTTATCGTTAATGTTTGCCCCCAAATAGGTAATATTGTGGACTCTTTCTTACTCTATTCCATACGCTCTGATCGTTGGTTGTAACTCCGTTTTGCTGACAACCATAAGTTTTGTTTTAGAAGTATTAAGTTTTAGCCCATATTCATCACATGCTTCGGTTACCCTGTTTATAAGTCGTTGCAAGTCGTTGCATAAGTACCGTGTCGTCTGCAAATCTGAGATTGTTGACATCAATTACGTTGATTTTATTGCCTGTGTCTTTAACTTAGGCTTCTTTGAAAATAATTTTAGAGTAGATATTAAAAAGTAGAGGCGATAGAATACATCCTTGCCTCACTCCACATTTTCTACTGCTTCCGTCGTATTGTGTCCAATTCGTATGTTTGCACATTGATGCCAATACAAATTTTTGATAATACGGAGGTCTCGGTCATCAATTCCCACCTGTTGCAAGACACCTATAAGTTTGTCAAAGGCCTTTTCGAAGTCGATAAAACATATATATATATACCGATTGTTCGATACCCCTACATCTTTGAACTATGACCTGCAAACTGAAGAGTGCTTCCCTGGTTCCAAGGTTCTTTCTGAAACCAAATTGTGTTTTACTTAGTTGTACTTCTATTTAATTGTAAATTTTCGAGTGCAATATCCTTAGAAAAATTTTCAGTACATGACTCGTCAGACTGATAGTGCGCTGATCGCTATACTGTTTGGCATTTATTTTTTTCGGTATCATTACAAATGGTGACATATATAGACAGGTTGGCTACTGTCATGGCTACTGTCATTATATACTGTGTCTTATTAGGATTAAATTTTACTCCAATATTTCTAGCACGTTCTAATACTTTATTAAGGATTCTGTCATGTTCTTTAAGACTATCTGCAAATATTAAAAGATCATCAAAATAGATGCGACATCTATCAATATCATCAAAGTTTTCTAAGTTAGTTCTTTGACAAAAATTCAAAAGCAATATTTTGTCCAAATGGAAGTCTATCAAATTTCCAAATTCCAAAAGGAGTTCCAAATACATAAACTATACTGGACCTCTCATCAAGCTCAACTTACTGAGTAGAATCCTTCTTTAAAGTCTAAAACAGAAAAGTAACATTTGTTTTTTAACTTACTGCATATCTCCTTAATAGTGGGTATTAAACAATATTCCTTTTTAAGTGCTTTGTTTAAATTTCTAGGATCCAGACAAATTCTTAATGTCAGGTTTTTCAATTATATTATCTACCCTTTGTATCAAATCTAAATATAAACCTGACTTAAAATCTAAAATTGGCATAAGGTTATCTTTAACTATAACAAATTCTAGTTGGAATATTTCCCTTTAAATAGATATTTAGTGCATTCATCTGGATGGATAACCATTGATAATTTTTTTAAAGTTTTAGAGCATGTTGTAACTCATGTTCGGTGTTCTAAAGAACGCCGTTATTTTATTAATGGATAATCATGAATCTGTATCTGCTATTGATTACTGCAAAGATAATGGAATTATAATTCTAACTCTTCCACCCCACATATCTAACAAATTGCAACCATTAGATAGGACTGTTTTTGTACCATTTAAAATGTGTTTCAATCAAGAGGCAGATGACTGGATGTTCTTTTATCCAGGAAAGGCATTATCAATTTATGACCTTGCACCAATATGTATGAAAGCTTGGGATCGATCTGCAACTCCTTCCAACATAAAATATGGATTTTGTTGCACTGGAATTTGGCCATTGAATAAAAATATTTTTGGTGAAGAAGACTTTCTATACCCGTTTGTAACAGACAGAATGTTTCCTTCAACATCAAAATACCCCAATGTTTCTTCATCAAGTGAATTTTCCAATCAAAATGTAGAGGTGTCATCGCAATTCAGCTTCTCTGCATTGTCACATCCCGACACTCTAGTTCAAAGCGAACACAAGAAAGATTACTTATCTCCATCCCAAATAAAACCATACCCGAAAGCTCCAGAAATAAAATTACCTAGAAAAGTCCAGTAAAAAGGACAACCATAATGCAACCGAAACTCTAAAACGCAATACAATTGCAGAAAAGAAATTGAAAAAAGGGACACTACAAATTAATAAAAAAAAATAGAGATGGTAAAGAAGAAAGTAATGAGCGAGTCTTCTTCCGGTGAGGAAGAAGTGATTTGCAAAGACTTATCTTCAGATTTAGATTTGGAAAATGATGAAGATCAGTATGAGGGCCTTCCTAGAATTCAAATTGATAGTTTCGTGGTTTGTAAGGTGTTTGGAAAAAAAATCGGTTCGACATTATGCCGCCAAAATTAAAGAAGTTGTTGTAGATGGCTACAACGCGAATGATGGTGAGTGATGGCTGATAATAGTTTTAGGAGATTAGATGTATAGGAGAATTCTTAATTTTGTTTTTGTACTACTAAATAAATATTCTACTAAATAAATTTACACAATTTTATCACAACCGTATTTTAAAAATTGGGAGAATTTACTATTGTATAATTCAGCACATTGTACCATTTAAATATATACTTCCATACCGAATTCAAAACAGTCGTATATTCATGGAATAGACTTAATATAATTGACATATACTCTAAAACCTCGTACTAATATAGCTATATAAAAGGTAGTTAAGTAATAAATGAAACAAAAAAATAATTTAATGAACATCTTAATACATGTATTAGCGCATTGGTCGCTTTTATTTTACGAGCAACAACACAAATGTCAAGTGTTAATTAAATACAAGTTTATGGATTCCCTGTTTATCTAAAATCCATACTGAAGACATAAAGTAGGTTATCACGGTAAATAGTACTGCTTTTCTCCTTAGACAAATGTAATAAAATGTCAAATGCCTTTTTTAGTTTATGTATCAACGAATAAAATCGAGAAATTCATTAAATAAGTAATAAAATGTGAAATCAAGATGAAGAGAGAACACGAATACCGCGATATGAAAGAGAAGAATGGACTATAAAAAAATTAAAACACGTTATATTTTATCAATAAACATAAAGCACAATTTTATATTTCTTTAATATTTTTAAATCGGTGACTATTTCATTTTTTATTCCATCAACCCAACGTATCCGTAATATTCGTCGGTAGATCCATATCTCAAAGGTCTCCAATTTTTTCATTAGTGTCTCTGTAGAGTTTAGCTCTCCACGCCTGTCGCAATGTGCAGAATATGTATAGTCGGTTCGCTACTCCCAGTCCGAACTGTCTAGTGAATTTAGTAATTATTTTTTTGCGAAGTTAGTTACTTTTTGACAGACTAGAAGTGGCTGGAAATTACTGTTCAACCAAGCACACGTGCTTATAGTCAATATTAATAGTAAATAAACGTAAATAAAATAGAACTCTACGAATTACCGAAAATCAATATTTATTTATTTACACCATGTAATGTAATGTGATGTAATGTAATGTATTGATAACAATGGAAAGGAAGACTTGAAGAGGCTTATGTTCAGATGTGGACGTGAATGGTTAGACGAAGAAGAAGAAGAAGAATGTATTGATAACAAATAATAAAATTATTTATTGTACAAACTAAAAATATTTTGAGGAAGTAATTCCACAAAATTAAACAGTCACTAGTTAGAAAAGGTCTTACGGCATATTTAATTGTTGTTGACGTTTTACTAGGATGGAATCAACATAAACTTTGGCTTTATTATCTTACAACATAAGTATACTTCCCTATGCAAAGAGGATTTATGAAAGCAAATACATGAAACTATAACAAACAAAGCAAATATTAGTAAGATCAGTCTCCAACTAACCCTCAAAAATCTCAGCATCCATTTCTCCATGATAGTGTCTTTTTTGGAGCCCAATTTAAAAATTAAAATTGATCCCTTTATAAATCCATTCTCTGAGCTTGAATATAAAATTATGTACCTACAACCTACAACACACATATTCGATCTAATAAAAACAAATATTTTATATGCAATGGAAATAATATGCTCTTTGCAAAAAAATATATTTTTTAAGTTAACTTAAGTCCTAGAACAGAAAAAAACCATTTCAGTCAGTTAATCCAATTAATAAATTGTATAAGAAAGCATATATTTATGTACTTACCTCATTCCATCAACATTTTTTTTGCTTATTCCTCAAATAGACTAAGAACTAATAAACAATGGCACAATAATAAAACAAACAGCGTGATTAATGCAAATATTTACTGGAATATGTTAAATTAACAACTGAAATATATTTTTTAAATATATATACTACCTAAAATTTTATGGGTTGAGTATACACTTCCACTATTTGAAATAATTCTTCTTTTTTTAATGAAAGAAGTCTGTAATAAAAGTTTAATTAAACCGTTAATTCTGTGAGATAGAAACTTTTGTGTTGTAGGTTTCCAGCTATGAATATATCAAAATATGCCCGAGCTGAGCGAATGGACCCTAGCAGCGTATTAATATTATTTTAAGGTTTAATGTAATATTTCTATTAATGAGTATTTTGTTCAGTTTATAGAAGCCGGCTCTGGCTTTTTCAATGCTGGTTCTTATTGCTTCGTTTATATCACAGTTTTCGTTAACGTTGGCACCCAAATAGGTGATATTGTTGACTCTTTCTGATTTAACTCCATACGCTCAGTTATAACTCCGTTTTGCTGACATCCATAAGTTTTGTTTTAGAAATATTAAGTTATATCTCATATTCATTACATGTTTTGGCGACCCAGTTTGTAAATCGTTTTTCTTCATTATGTACCATGTTATTTTGGAACGTCGGTTACCATCATAGCTATCTTCACTGCCGCCCTAAATAGCATGCTTGTATCAATACCATACTAATTTCGCAAGTTCTTCAACCACGAAGTCATTCTTCGTCCTGAACTGCGTTTCCCTACTATTTTCCCTTTCATAATATTTTGTAACAACCTATATTTGGTACCTCTCATTACATGACCGAAGTACTCCAGATTTCTCTTCTTGGTGCTTTCTATAATCTCAGTAGTGTTGCTGAGACGTTTTAATATTGTGAAATTTCAAATTGGCCCAAAAAACTTTTATAATTATTTTAGAGCACCACATTTCGAAAGCCTCAAGGCGATTTAGATTACTTTTATTCAAATATTCGACACCATAAAGTCATATCGAGAACACGTAACAGCGAAGTAGGCGGATCCGAAATGCCAATTTTAGGTCTCTGTTACATAATACCTTGGAAATCCTTCTAAATACGGCTGTGTTCTGATACATTCTAAATCTGGTTTCACCGTGACTCTCTCCGTTATAGTTAAACTGATATCCAAAGTAACCAATTTGATTAACTTGCTCAAGTTTGGTACTATTTACATATTATGTAGACGGTTTTATACTCTGTTGTATACTAATTACGAATATTTTGGTATTCCGCATGTTCAGATCAAGACCTGCTTCCTTGCAGGTCTCAATGACACTGTCAAGTAATGTTTGCAGATCTTCTTGAGTAGATGCTAGGAGTACTATGTCGTCCGCATATCGCAAATTATTGATGACTTTACCGTTTACAGTAATTATTCTTTTTGTTTTTCAGAAAGTGCATTTCTGAAAATTCTTTTGGAGTAAACGATTAAAAGCATGGGCGACAAGATGCATCCCTGCCGTACTCCTCTTTTAATATTATAAGCCTGTAATTCCAGACCGTCTACTAAAACCGATGTTGTTTGATTCCAATACTTTGTGAATTATGCGAACGTCTGTGCCATCCAAGCCAATGTCTCTTAGATCAATATAGAGTGCTTAACACGATCAAATGCCTTTTGGTGGAAGACAATAAAAACAACAGTATATGCCTACAGATATATCACGAACTCTGAGCAAGTACATCCATTCCAAACAATGTCTCTCTCGTTCCAAACTTGTTACGAAACCAAACTGTGTGCCACTTAAGTATTCCTCGCATTTAATGTAGATACGGCCAGGTATTATCTTAAGAAAAACTTTTAATAAATGGCTTTAAAAAACTAATGGTTCTATAATCAGCACAGGTTTTTACTGTTGTCTTCCTAGGAAGAGCTTAGAACAATTAATTGGACTAACCATTAGATAGGTGTCCGCTGGTATAAATGGTACTGAAAAACGAAGTTATAGCCTCTAAAACATTGCTATCATTTATAAGCTTGTATATATATTTTACTTTTAGCTTCATAAGAACCTGTTGCCTCGGCTATTTTTTATGACTGTATGGCTTCAAAGCGTGTTATTAGGGGTCCGTCATAATTAGTAATATCTAGAGATGAGCTAATTCTATCATCTTCGAACATGTTCTTAATGTAATTTTCCCATTCTTTAAGTTTATCTTTTCTTCTTCTGGTGCCTATCCTCTGTGGATGTTGGCAATCACGTTGGTCCATACAACTTTATTGACAGCTGCTCTAAATAGATGTATGGTAGTCATTCCTGCCCACTGTCTGATGTTCTTCAACCACGATGTCCTTCTACGCCCTTGAGATATTTTGACTTCTATCTTGTCTTGTAAAATAAGTTGAATTAGTTGATACTTCTCATTGTGCATCACATGCTCTAGGTATGTCATCTTTCTGATTTTCACGTTACGCATAATTTCCAGATCTTTATTCATACGTTGGATCACGGTGTTGTTTGTAACATGATGGATAAGGGAAATTCTGATCATGCGGCGATAGCACCATATTTCAAAGGCTTCTAATCGTTTGGATGTTGCCTCCGTCAAAGTCCAGGTATAGACTCCATATAAAAAGGTAGAAAATACATCTCAAGACTCGTATTCTTATATCAATGTTCAGGTGCGTATTACATAAAATCTTCCTGAGGCTATTGAAGATAGCTCTCGCCTTTTCTATACGACATCTTATTTCCTGTGAGTGATCTCATTCCTTATTTAGGCTGCATCGAAGGTATGTAATTTTGTCCATTATTTTCAAGGGTTCATTATTAGCTGAGAATTGGTGCTGTTGTAACCTCGGAAACCTTTTTTGGATGGTGCTAGAAAGGTCACCAATGGAGACACTGCGGACGGCAGCCAGATGGTTGGTGGAGAGCGAGTCGTGGGTTCGAAACTAGCTTTTGGAACCAGGAATGGGTCCAACGGACGAAATAAGTACAGATACGATAGGAGATATTGGAAAAGATACAGAAATGAACAAAAAGATAGATGGGTAAAATTACCAAAGATAAGATAAGATAGGGAACAGGGCGCCACTTAATTTTTTGGGGTTTAAGGTGAAAATTAAGAAACCTTAGAAAAGAAAAGAGATAAGGAAAGATATTTAGGTTCAGAGATCAAACCCAAGAAAAGATATCACAGTTAATTACTAAATAAATTTGGTTAACACTCTACATAAACAAAAAATAAATATATACGGTATTACACTTACTCACCTACGAAACTTGATAAGCCTGATCTTTCTACTGGTCAAAGGTATAGTTATATTTAAACGTAAAAAGCAAATATATCAGGGAACTTTGTTAGGAGTCGACAAATAAAATACATACGTAAAACAATAACAATATATTAAACAACAACAAAATACATATTAAACATATCTTTGAGTGGGGTTTAAATGATCGATAGTACATAAAGATATTTCATCGAGCTCATTATCGATATCGGTAAAAGTTTGTGGATCATTATCGCCGGTAAGCCAAGTATTTTTAGAAAAATCTATTATAAGAGAGAAAGTCTTAACGAAATTGCTACCGAGGATAAAGGTATAAGGTAACGTAGGTACGATTAGTGCTTTGATGACATGACAAACATCGTTAGCTAAGATAGGGAGATCGACTACACCGGTAACAGCGCGATTAGAGCCGTCAGCTAATGAAACATTTTGATGTTGAGATGGATCAACAGATAAGTTGTTGGATTCAAGGAATTTAATGCCTTTTGCGCCAACAATAGTTATAGAACAACCAGTATCTAGAAGGACTGTAAAAGTTCTCGAGAAAATTGAGACAGAAATATGCGGCCTAGAATCGCTAATTTTATTAATTAGCACCGGGGCGGCAATTTTCCGTAACACTATTACGATAAAAATATTTGACGGTCTTTAACCACTGTTTCCATTTATTTTGAATTCTAACGTCGGATTTATTAGGACGGAAAGGTATCGAGATTGCACCGACCGAACAAACTCGACGACTTAGTTTTTTGAAGGCATACGGCATTTTTTACAGGTATGGACAGTCACGTTAGGATTACCACACTTGTAACAGAACTTGTGCTGTCGTTCCTTTTTACAGACGGGATAGATATGACCTGTTTTTTGACAATTCCAACAGGTAGCTACTTTCGAAGTGTTTTTATCATTTGAATTAGATGAATTAGATACGTGATTAGAGGTAGATGGAGAAGATATGGCATTTGAGGCATTGTTGTGAGAATGACGCTTCGACTGAGGAGTATCAGTCTCGACAACAGAGATTTTAGAATTTTGGAAGAACTTGGCCGACAATGAAGGGTTAGCATCTTCCAACTTCTTAACAATTTGAGTTAGTTCACTCACGGTATTAATGTCTTTTAAAATGACATGAGGAATATACTCAGGTAAGATATTTTTACGAATAATCCTTAACTTTGTGGATTCGGATGCTTCGCGAGATAAGCGATTAAAAAGGGATAGCATTTGCGCGGCGAAAATTACGATAGGCTCGCTACGTTTTTGTTTGCGACCTTTGATTTCATCCCAAAGATCTTCGTCGAAATCTGGAGATAAAAAAGTGGATTTAAGAACTTCAACAAGTCCATCCCAAGAATTTATTGAGGACTTAATACTGCGAAACCACACCGCGGCATCGCCAGAGAAAAATTCAATAGCCGAATTAAATAAAATATCTTTCGGGACATTACGGGACTCAGATAACTCATTAACTCGTTCAATAAATTCAAAGACAGTCTTGGGATCACCATTAAATTTAACATTCCATTTAAATATGGAATATTGGGAGATATTTGAATCGGGAGTCGAAACATGTATTATCTGCGGAGCAGCAGGAGAGACATACCCGACAGAAGAAGAACTAGAAGCTAAAGGAATGACTTTATCATTCATCTCTTGCTCCAATAACAAACAGGTAGCATTAGATTCATTTCGAAAAGAAATAGATTCCTCAGAATCGGGCTCGGGAATAGGGAGACGATCTATTCTACCTAACAAATGAATAAGTCGTGATTTGACTTGGCGAAAACAAGAATCTGTTGAAGAACCTTCAAACTCTTCAACTAACTTTGAAATCTTATCGATAGAATTTTTAATAGCAGTCTTTTCGTTATCATAATCTAAGGTATTTAAAGATAATTGATTCCTGTTGTCCCTAACTAACAACCTCTTGAGGATTTTCCTCCTTTCTTTTATTTCTCTACTCGTAACAGTTCCTCTGATTTTTAACTCATAATTAATTTCCTCTGAAGTAAGAAAATTGACTTCAAAATTATTCATTTTTTAATTTAAGTCTACAGGTAATAAAAAAATATAAAAATAGTCAAATATACCAAAAAAAGATCAGGTTTAATTATAAAATTTATACATAAATCTGGAGAACTTTTGTAGTGTGTTTACCAGACGGAACGAAAGAAGAAAATAAGGAATACTGAGATAGAGATAAAGCAAATAGAAGAAGAAATAAATAGAAATAGAACACGGAAGCTGATCGGGGTTCTCGTAGCTTGGCATTCTATAAATGTGAAAGACAAGCAAAGGCAACGGACAAAGAAAAAAACAAAAGGATATAGGCCCCACGTTGGGCGCCATAAAAATATGTGTAACCTCGGAAACCTTTTTTGGATGGTGCTAGAAAGGTCACCAATGGAGACACTGCGGACGGCAGCCAGATGGTTGGTGGAGAGCGAGTCGTGGGTTCGAAACTAGCTTTTGGAACCAGGAATGGGTCCAACGGACGAAATAAGTACAGATACGATAGGAGATATTGGAAAAGATACAGAAATGAACAAAAAGATAGATGGGTAAAATTACCAGAGATAAGATAAGATAGGAAACAGGGCGCCACTTAATTTTTTTGGGGTTTAAGGTGAAAATTAAGAAACCTTAGAAAAGAAAAGAGATAAGGAAAGATATTTAGGTTGAGAGATCAAACCCAAGAAAAGATATCACAGTTAATTACTAAATAAATTTGGTTAACACTCTACATAAACAAAAAATAAATATATACGGTATTACACTTACTCACCTACGAAACTTGATAAGCCTGATCTTTCTACTGGTCAAAGGTATAGTTATATTTAAACGTAAAAAGCAAATATATCAGGGAACTTTGTTAGGAGTCGACAAATAAAATACATACGTAAAACAATAACAATATATTAAACAACAAAATTACGACGCTGCTGAATGCAACACAAGTAATAAAAATACACAAACAACTATAAAATGGTGGTATACATATAAAAATAGGCAGAAATATAATTCGAAAATATCTTTACAAAGATATAAGTATAACACAAGCATGCACAAATAAGGTTTTGGCGAATCTCGAGATATTATAGCAAATAAAATTGAATACAAATTATAACAAACACAAAAGATAACAAAAATTAATAAAATTTAAATTTACAAAAATACAAAAAAGTTTACTGACGTGAAAACATAAAAATTTAACCAAACCGCACTTGGTTAAGTCGATTATTTGGTTCGTAACAAAAAAAAATATAGAATGTTCTTTAATTGACTGCAAAATTCAGTAGCTACTCTCAATTACATTTGAAGACATGTATGATCGTTCGATACGTCCAGATAATGGGAGATGATATGATGCTATACCATGTTACTTGCCCAGATAGGTGGAGATATTAAAATTATGTCAACTTACAGTGATTCCTGGCGACTGCTGCTTTAAGTCACTGAAGTTAATACTGTACTGGTATTAAACACTGAATTTATTTACCCTTGAAGGTGCTTTACAACTATACTTAAACTAATATAGTGTAAGATAAAAAAAACTCTAATAAGCAAGTGTTTACACACTTATAAAGAAAATGCACAGAGACGGTAAGGTAGCAGATACGATATTGTGAACTAAGCGTCTTAACTCGACGGATGCCCACCGATAAGTAACTTGGTTCCTCTAAAATTTTACCAAGCTACCCAAGAAAAGGTGAGGGTATCTTCCCCCCAAAAATGATAGGCCAGCTGTATGTATTTCTGAGAAGGTAAAAAGTTCTAATTAACATTGAACATAACGGTATACTTCTACCTACAAACGTGATGAAACATCAAATCTCCTAGATTAGGTTTTTCCCGAAAAACATTATAATGGGCGTTCGACGACAATTACCGAATTTATGACAAAGGACCCGGAAAAGGATTAACTAAGGATTCGCCAGACCGGCGTCATTAAATAAATACTTAGGTAGATTCTTCAGTCATATTTCAACAAAAATTTCTGATCGTAAACACGATAATCAGCGTATCATCCACATGGGTAAAAGGAATTAAAATTAATTTAATATATTAATTAAAAAAATGTTACACTGTATTACGTCGTTTTTACTTACTACAAGAATTTTGTTGTACAAGTTTAATTTCATGCCGTATCTGTCACAGGCTTCAACTACACGGTCTATTAATGGTAGTTTCTGAAAATAGGGCCGCTCACGTTCCCAGTCCGCTTCTAAACCCAAACTGAACACTGCTATGTTTTCTTCAAGTTTTCTATATATGAAAAAATGAATAATAGAAGGAAGGATTTTGAGTGCATGGCTCATTAAGCTTATAATTCGGTAATCAGAGCATTTGGTGGCATTTGCCATTTTGGGGAGAGGGATGAAGGTGGAAACTAGCCAATCTGTAGGAAATTCTGCAGTTTCATAGATTTTGTTCAGTAGACTCGTTAGGAGTTTGAGTTGGTTGTTTTCAAATAGTTTCAATATTTCAGCTTGTATATTATCAGGTCCCGGTGCTTTGTTGGTTTTTAGTCTTTTTTAGATTATTTCTGGTCCTGAACATCCAGAAACACTGACTTCTGTCTCTTGCTCTTCCCTAAATAATTCTTCCATGTATTGCCTCCATCTCTTAAGTATTCTCTCATTTTTGTAGAGCAGATTGTTGTGCTCGTCTAGTATTAAGTTATGACTTCGTGATCTGTTTCCTACCGTTAATTTTTTGATCTTTTTATGTAGGTAGGTTAAAAGTGTCATGCTTCTGTTCTAGGGATCATTTTTTTGCTTCTTTAATCTTTTTCGTAATGATTTTTTTATGTCTTTGTACCTTTCCTCATTCTTATTTCTGTGTTTTCTTCGTTCTTCCATTAGCTCTAATATTTCTTGTCTCATCCATAGCTGTTTCTTTATATTGTTTTCTGGTTTAAGTTTATTATCTACCACTGAATTACAGATATTTTTGATTTTATTCCACATATTATCCACATTTATGGATTATTATCTTTCAACTTCTGGATGTCCGGACGTTTTTGTGCTTTTCTTTTATGGACTTTTTTCATGTGGCGTTTGAAACGTCCTAGTAAAAGATTATGGTCTGATGGAACATCTGCTCCCGGTTATGTTTTTGCGGATTTTACGGAATTCTGAAATCGTTTGTTGATGATCAATCTGGTTTCTAATCATTTTTTTTTGACGGTCAGCTAGAGATTTCCAGGTGTAAAGTCTTCGAGGTGGTAATTGGAAAAATGTGTTCATTATTGCCCTATCCGTTTCTTAGCAGAACTGAACAAGGCGATCTTTTCTATCATTTCGCGTTCCTAGTCCAAAGTGTCCCACAGTATTGTCAACACCTCCTTTGCCTACTTTGGCGTTGAAATCTCCTAGCAGGATATTCACTTTTTGTTTTTTGGTATGTTTTAGGGATTCTTTCAATTGTTCATAGAATATTTCTATTTCCTGCTCTGAGCTTTCTGAAGTTGGAGCATATGCTTGAATAATGTTCACGTTAACTGGTTTAGCATTAATTTTGAGTACTGCAACTCTATCTGATATTCCTATAAAACTAAGTACACATTTGTTAACTTCTTTATTTACTATTATAGCCACTCCGTTTTTGTTTCTTGTTGTAGAATCGCCTCAGTATTATATTGTGTGGTTTTCTATTTCGCACTGGCCTAAATTGGGCTATCTATCTAACTTCACTGTATCCAAGTATGTCAATGTTGAGTCTTCGCATTTCTTTAATTACGTTATTCACTTTTCCGGCCTGGAATAAACTTCGTACATTCCATGTACCAATCTTCTTATCATGCTTAAATCTAAATATTTAAGGCAACCGAGGGATTCTTAGCACCCTCTTCCCACTTAAGGGGTGCCCAGGACTAAGGGCCGTTTCCATATTAACTTGATCCAATGTGATTATACTAGGGAAAGTTAATTGGGGTGGTTTCCCGTTGTCTTTCCCAATGATTTTGCTTTCGTGTGAGGTTTACTCCTTGGGAACGGATATGTGAGAGGATTTATTTGTTTTTGGTAGGGATCTTGGGGTGGGGACATGACTTTCCCCGGCACGGGTTGGGGGATAGCCATGGCTCGCGTGGACAGGGTTGCATACCTGAAGTAGATCTATCTCATACCGGGATCTTACAGGAGTATCTACCCGCTACCACAAGTAGGGTACCACCAGTTTATCCTTTACTTTAAATATGACTTTATAATGTTTATCATGTAGCAGTGCAGTTTGTCTCTTATTGAAGATACCAGCCGCTTCTTATACTTTTTTATACATGTTAAACCTATCGTATCTATTTTAGAGTTCTTCAATTTTATGACACTGTTTGGTTAGATGTTGTTTCTTTGCTTCTCGTATTTTACATCGAGTTTTTTTTCTATACTTTTATAGTTTTTGGTTGTTTTTTGCTAGTCGCTATTTCCCCATTAAATCCAATATGTTTTCTACCATCCAAGCCTCCTTTTTAGCTGTAACTGTCTTTTATATTCCTTTCACAGATTTCCTTAACGGTTACTAAAATTTTATCTAAGCCCTCATCGACATTCTTACCAATATTTTCCCAAACTAAATTTTCATTCAGTTGTCTTTGAGCCCTTTTTTTACCTTTCTCGTCTTGTTATTAGGTTATATCAATTTTATTTTTGTGAGACTTCTTTTGATCATCTTTATTAATTTTAATTGGGTTACAGCTACTAACGCATGTCCTTAAAGTTTTCGGAAAAAATAAATATGTATTTTCTAATTGTAAATTAAGTTTATTTTCATAACTAAATACAGGATATTAAGTCTACATATTTAAGGTGTATAATGTATTTGCACGAAATAGAAAGAGGTCCGTGATCTTCAATGGCATGTAAATTTGGTATTGCACGTGCAATAATCCTTTGGACTTTGTTTTTAAGTCGACCTCACGAAATTTTTGCAAAAATTTTTCGCTTTAGCTGATTTTCATTTAGGGCTTTCGAGCCACTTCAACTTAAAACAGCCCAAAGCTCTTCAATAGGCCTCGCCTGAGGCACATTTGGAAGGTTGTTGCGCTTGGGAACAAAATTTATATTTTGAGCAGTTAACCAATCTGTCGTTCTCCTGGCGTAATGACATGACGCTAAGTCAGGCCCAAATATGATTTCATTATTGGGGTGATGAGTAATTTATAAATTGAACAAGCTTTGTAAGACACCTTTCAACGTGTAATTGTCAGCGTTGAGAGGGTCGCCGCGAACACGCTCAAAAAACTGGTGTGAAACACCAGGTTCTGAGATGACACACCATACCAAAATTTTATCGGCAAATTTCACTTTTTTGTTTGGCTTATAATTGGTTCTCCATATTCTGAATTAATCTCTGTTCGCGAACAGGAGTTAAAACTCTTGCTCTTCCACTTTTGGGCAAATTAAGGCATGGTATACCGTTTTCGCACTCTTTAATTGTCTTGTAAATCGTTGACACAGAAATATTTTGAACACTATAAATTCTTACAAGATCGCGGTTTGGTATATGTCCATCTAAACAATAAATACTTTGACAAATATTAAGTTTTTACGACATGTTAACGAACCATGTTTGTCAAAACTGACATATCGCTTATATCGTTTATATACTATATATATATATATATATATATATATATATATATATATATATATATATATATATATATATATATATATATATATATATATGTTATTGTAGATAAATAAAGGCAGAGAAGAAGAAGAAGAAAATATATCTATTGTATACAAAAAATTTGTCATTTTGTAATACGTTAAAGACGTTTTTTAAAAAATATTTGTTTGTTGCATTTAAAACGTAAAATACCTATTTGGCTGTCTATTGTTAACATAGGTATTGGTTTTACCCAGTATAAAGTTGTCTTTGTTAACATATTTGTAATCTAATCGATAATACTCATGGAATTGTTTATTGGTTTTGAAGTGCATTTAAGAATAATTTTTGTTTGAACGTAAGATTAACGGAAAAGGTTGTTTGAAAGAAGTCGGGAATTTCGAGTTCCTAGAAAATGTTAAAGTACTTACGACGGGGAAATTTGAAGATGTTGAAATGAAGAAAGAGGCATATTTGTTTTGACCAATGAGAAGGAAGGAAAGTTATTGGTGAAATGGGGTGTTAAGCCAAGAGAGTTTTTGGAATGAAAATAAACAATAGTGAGTGTAGAGATAGTGTAGGAAAGTTGATACCCGATAGCTGAGAGGAGCTGTTTGTGTTTAAGAAAAAAAAGTAAACAAGTGTCGGTCTTCGTTAACCATAAGCCTTGTAAGAATCCGTAAAAAAAAGTTAAAGTTAAAGTACAAAGTTATATTTTTTGAAAAGTTAAAATTAAATTCAGTGATAAGTGATAGCAGTTGTAAGTACTCACATAATAGTATCCGACATCGTAAATAAAAATTGTTCCAAGGTATTCAGATATACCTCTATATTTCTTTCTAACAATATTATCCGTTGCGAGGACTTCTGTTTCACCAAAGCATAAAGACTCCAGTGTATTTTGAAAGCGCCATTTGAACTTTTACATAAACAATTTCGTAATATTTTTAAGTTATTTCTTGCAACCATAATTCATTATGATATCTATACTGGGTAACTTTCTCTTTTAAAATAACTTTTTTTATATGTCTTTTTATATTTAATTACTTACTCTTTTCATAGATTGTTTGTTTTGTGCAATTTATGTTGTCATTAAAATTTGTGTTTATTTCTTTGGTAGAAACATTTTTTTAATATTTTATTTTTGAATTTAATTTATCCATGAGGTTCCTCTGAATATTGGATTTGCATTTCTGTGATTGAATGACGTAAAACCATGAGATTATTTACGAATTTGAGCTAAACCAAAAAAATTTTGTTTCGTGAATTATTAATTCAAAATATATATAAGCATAATTTTTTTATAAACAAATACGTAAAGAAAGAAGTAGAAACAAAAGAATATATATCAATTATACTTCTAAATCTAAAATTTTCCAAAAATTTTAGGGACATACGTTATGGGATTGTGATTAGATCCAATGTCAGTACTGAATAAGTTTTAGCTGATTTAATGCAGTTTCTAAATAGATTTTTTTTGAGAACGAAGTCGATTTGGCTTCTTATAATTTTATTCTCTGATTCTGCATTTAACTTCCAGGTGTAGAGTGATCGCGGTGGTAATTTGAAGTGAGTATTCGATATAATAAAATCGTGTTCTTGGCAGAACTGGTAAGTCGATCTCCACGTTCATTTCTGTTTCCCAAGCCATAATCCCCCACAATATTTAAACAGCGTCCTTTGCCAATTTTGCCGTTAAAATCTCCGAGGACTATGGTATTTTCTGCAGCTTTAATAAGATCTGCAGCATCAGTTAGATCTTTGTAAAATGCTTCTAAATTATCTTCATCACTGAATGATATTGAGGCATAGACCTGAATTACATTGGTAACGAACGGCTTTGAATTAAATTTCACTAGGATTACTCCGTCATAGATATGGGAATATAATTTACTACTGATTGAGCTAAGTATTTTGCGACTACGATTCAAATTCCATTATAGTGATTAGCAGTGATATTTCCGGCATAGTGCACTTGATATCGATCAACATCACATACTCCCGATCCCTGCGGATACTGCCATTTCAATTCACTTATTCCGAGGATGCTAATTTGCATTTCTTATTTCTCTTATAGTATTATGTATTTTACCTACCTTAAACATTATTCTGACGTTCCATGTGGCTATTTTGCCAGGATTTCGAATATTAACGATATGAGAGGGCCTGCAGTCATGAGAGATTGTCCTCTCTTGCCGGATTTTGGGTGTTGAGATCCATGATCTTTAATGTTTTGACTCAAATAATTTATAGCCACGATATACACCTTACCACTTACCAACTGATCCGGCCGTTGGTTAGTAATTGGGGAATTGCTTATACCGACGAACACTGGGACGTCAGAGCCTCGTTTGTTATCTAGCAGGATGCGTCAAATGATTAGAATTAAGATCATCACACGGGCAAGTGTGGTTGACATTTGGAAAGAAAAGGCTATATGTTACGTATCGCTATCCCTGACATTCCATCGTCGTTGCAACTCTTTTATATTGAAAGCAATCAGTAGCATGTCGTCTGCGTATCTGAGATTGTCGACAAATACCGAACAAATAGAAAATGATATAGGTTTACTCCACTTTGAATGTCTTGGTATCTAGGTAAGGTAAGTTTACTGTCTTATTAGATACTATTCCTGATAGGATAGGAAGCTATTGGAGTATGGTGCATCTTAACGATCCGATTATCGTATGCTCAGTGCTATGAATTTGTATCTGAATATCTTATGTATAAAATATATTAGTTTATAAGTAACCCGAATATTTCGCTATAAAATACACGCCTCATCGTTAAACCTCTAATACTACAGATAATATTATTTGTCGTTTTTAGTTTGGCAGAGACTTTTACGAGGTTTTGCCTCTACAAAAAGGTTGCATCGAGTGTAATTCGTAGATATTTAGTATATTTAGTATTTGAGAGTGTTAGTTTTGGGAACTGATATTTCATTTTCACCTAGCCATTCTATTAATCAGATGAAAACAATGTACTTCATTTTGACTAGCAGGAAGACAAAGTCTCCATTTTTTCAAATACTCTTCCAGATTTTCTAAATCGAACGTTTAAGTTCGCTCTGTGGTTTATATGAATTTATATCTAGTCGCAAATGTTATCTCACTAGAGTAGCAAAATTTTGTTGCATATGATGTCTCGGAATCTCCTCATAGAGAATCCGTTTGATTTATCGAGCAATTGTTTTGCAAGGAATTACTTATAAGAACTTCATTTTTTTGGGTGCTAAATCAACCATTTGTTCACATTAAATAACAAATATATTTGTATGCCAGCTTCTAACTTGTAAGATGAAATATAAACTTTTATTGAGGGTTTATATGAGGTTTTTATTATTCACTATTATGGGCTATTATTTCTATAAATGCGAAAAAGCTAATGCGCTTTCTAATAATTTATTATTAAACAGAATATATTACATTAAAATGTCCTGATGCAATAATATAGTTCATATAGTTATCGCAAACTTCTGTACTTTCCCGTCTAGAGTTCACAATCAGATAGTTAACCGAACAACTTTATTCGATATGACCTGTCAAAGAGTATCAAAGGAAATCTCTCAGTTCTCCCGAAAGCGTCAGCACATTGTATTATAAAACGTGCTTTAACATAAAGGGAAGGTTTGATATAAATAAAAGGGACACACGATACCTTGCAAAGGCGAATGCTCTTTCTCTTTCTGTTTGCAGACAACGTATGTCACGAGCAGAGCTCACTGTGGGATTAAGGAATTAAAACAAAACACTAGCTGAATAGGTTTAGGGAACAAAAGAGGGATGAACTTGTTTTTTGTCAGTAGAGAATGTTTTAATGTGTTTTTTATTTGTTTGTTTTACGATTTGGTTTCATATGTTTGGGGTGGTCTAAAGTCCGTGACATTTAAGGGTAGTAAGCACTTTTTGTCGTAACAAAATAGAAAAGCCGTACGACATAAAAAGGGTAAGATATTTATAAGTTTCTACTTTAACAAAAAGTCCTTTCACTAAAAAAATGTTTTTCTTTTAATTATGGAAGTTTTACAGATTTGTTTCTGCTGAATTGTACATAAAACTCTTTGCATGTGGTTTAAAAAGAGTCATTAATCAACTGATTTTGGGTCTGCCAACCAAAGCAATGTATTATTTTTTATCTATCTGCTTAAAATATAATTATGTAAAACCTGAAAAATACGTGTTCAATATTTTAAAGCTATCGAACGACCCCTCCCCCCTCCCGCCACACTGCCTAGAGTGTGAAGGAGGCCAACATTAAAATATTAAATAAGAATTTTTTTTATTGCAGATTTGGATTCCTGATAAAAAAATAAGTAGCTTTTAAAAGGAACACTTTTTTGAATTATTATAAGATGGCGCTATGATTGGAAAAAACAATTTATCGTGAAACTCTAGGAAATACACGAAAAACCAAAAAACACTTTTTTAATATTTAATGTTTATTAAATATTAAAAATATAAAGATAGGTTAATATTTTTCAAAAATCTATTGCATGGTACCAAACACGACTAATCCCCACCCCCAGGGGTGATGCCGAGGGCAACTTTGAAATCTTAAATGTAAAACTACATTTTTTATTGCAGATTTGGGATTCTACGTGAAAAAGTAAACAAGTTCTTTTTTTTATTCGTGATAGATGGCGCTGCAATCACATAAAAATATATACAGATCACAAGCTGCAAACTAATTTTTATGGTACTGAATTCAATTTTTTACGAATGTTTTGTAGAATCAAAACCTGCAATAAAAATGGGGGTTCCTATTTAAGATTTTCAAGGTTGCCCCCCACCCCATGCATAGGGGTGTGGTGGGAGTCGTATTTAGTGTCATTTGATAAATTTTTGAAAAATATTGAACAAGTGTTATTTAGTTTTTAGAAATAAATAAACATTCAAAAGACAAAAAAGTTAACACAGGCAAGAGCTAGGGGAAACAGACGCACAGTTGAATTAGAGGACGATATTGAAACGGTAGAAAGTTTCACATATTTAGGAGTTGCATTAAACACGGATGGAACAGAAGAACCACAAATCCAAAGAAAAATAGTAAAGGGAAACAAAGCTTATTTTTCACTCGATCATGTGTTCCGCTTCATGAACACACACTGGAGATCGAAAATCAGGGTCTACAAAACTATTATCAGACCAATAGTATGTTATGCATGCGAGACATGGGTGATGACAGAAGAGACAAAAAGAAAACTGGAAGTCTTCGAAAGAAAAGTCCTAAGAAAGATATTTGAACCTGAAAGTCCTAAGAAAACGGAATATGGAGATCCAGGTACAACCATGAACTCTACCAACTGTTCAAAGAGACACCGATCTCAGAATTCGTTAAATTTCAGAGACTTCGCTGGGCTGGTCATGTAGTAAGAATGGAGACAGAAAGATTGCCGAAAAGAGCCATAGATAGTAAAATGCAGGGCCCAAGACCAAAAGGAAGGCCACGGAAAAGATGGAAGGATGAAGTGGCAGCGGACGCGCAAAATTTGCTAGACGTTAGAACCTGAAGAAAATCGGAGCGGGACCGACAAAGTTGGAGGCATAGTTTGGAGGAGGCCAAGGCCCGGTTTGGGCTGTAGCGCCATTGGAGAGAGAGAGAGTTATTTAGTGTATTTCTCGAGATATTAGACCGTTTCCATAATTTTTATAGGCTATAAAGATAAATCTTTTTTTTTTCGATTATAGAACCATCTAGCAACAATTAGAAAAAATATCGCCAATAAAAGTTACTTAGTTTTCTCAAAGTCAATGGGAGACAAAGAGATAGCAATAGCCGCTTTTTTAGATATAGAAGTGGCATTTAATAATGTTACTACTATCTCTTTGATAGGATAGGCGCACCTGCGTTAATATGCAGATGAATAAGGGCATCCCTGGAGAATGGGACAGAAAGCAAAAATCAAAGCAAAAGTAGGTGGAGTCTGTCCACAAGGAGGATTTCTGTCCCGTCTACTCTGGGCAACCTTGGTAGATGATCTCCTCAGATATCTGTCCACAGAAGATTTTTATTGTCTGTGATATGCTGACGATATAGCAATCGTTGTCAGGGGCAGGTTTTTCCAGGTAGTATCTGAGAGAATGCAAGCAGCCCTAAATATAGTTGACGACTGGTGTAAACAAGAGAGACTGATAGTCAATACTCGGAAAACCCAAATCGTCAACTTTACCAAAAAAACAGCACTACAAGGCCTAAAACCACCGATGCTGGTAGGAATAGAGATTTTGTTTGCCAAAGAAACAAAATACCTTGGGGTGTATTTTGATCATACGCTTACATGGAATACTCACATTCTGAAAACCACACAGAAAGCTACTATGTCCCTGGGTAGATGTAGAAGAATGTGCAGTAAGAATTGGGGACCCCAAAATAACTCTATGGTTATACACAAGGGTTATTAGACCAATCTATGTGTGCCCTAAATAAACTAGGAGATCATAGCCAGGTTACGGTAACCTGGGTACCGGGGCACGAGGGTCATAAGGGCAATGAAAAAGCAGATGAAATGGTCAAACAAGGCTCATCAATGCCATTCATTGGACCGGAACCCTTCTGCGGCGTTGCAAAGACAGTAACAAGAACAGCTACAAGAAATTGGGTAGCTCACAAATCTCTGGAACGATGGAGGAATTCACCAGGACAAAGAAGAAGAAAATTTACGGCAGATCTAATAAGCAAAGACAGGAAAACAGTCAAAGCCATAGTAGGTCTTCTAACAGGGCACTGTAAGCTGAATAGGCACTTGAAGCTGATGGGATTATCAGATGATGACATGTGCAGATTCTGTCACCTCGAAGAAGAAACAGGAGAGCACATTCTGTCAATGTGACAGTCTGGCAAATGTACGGTTCTTTGCATTAGGAGAAGAAATTCCACCGGCAAACAGCTACATGGAAGGTACAGTCTCGAAAATATTAGACTTATTAAAAAGGATCAGCCTAGAAAATGTTACCTAGGACCACAATATATCTGAAAAGGTCGCAGTGGAATAGGTCAAAAGGCCACCTCTCTAAATATATCTATCTATTTACTTATTTTTGCATAGTGAATCCAAATCTGTAATAAAAAATGAGGGTTTCTATTGAAGATGTTCAATTTGTCGACCACCCTACTCGCATAGGGTGGATTCGTGCTTCATGTTATTCGTTAGATTGTCGAGTCGAGACGGTGATTTATCTGCGGAACGAGATTGGAGCGCAAACAGTGCACTCTTATTATTATCGGAATGATTTGGTAATTATTAAAGTTATACAAGTATCTGCATTATGTTTGCAACATAAAAATATTCTTCTTATTTTATCCCATTCAGTTACGATTCTTGTAGTGCAAGAAACGAGATACACATACTCGGAGACGATATACTACAACAACAACAAATTTTTTTAAAAGTAAAACAAAGAAGAGAGTTTAAAAAGGAACAACACTATTCCGCATGGCTTTTATAGTAGACAAGAAAATACTAGAATCTGTGATACATTTAAACCCCATCAACAACAGATTGATGATCATGCGTATTAAATTCTCTAACAAATTGTAACCTTTAAGATCTAAGTTTTAGGCGTTGGACGCCGATGTGTAATCATCGAACGACCCATCAGAAATTGGGTCCCAATGTGTAACAATATAACTACCTCCGAAAAACTCTGGAACCAATGTAAAACAATAAAACTCACAACTTTCTTGGAGAGCCAATTGTTAGGCCTCGTTTAGCTCAGTCTCTGAAGTGTGAATACGTCTTATCTTAAAAGTGAATCTGAAAAATGAGTTTGGCTGGGACAAATAAACTAAGATTAATTAAAATGAAAAATGAATTAAAATGAATTTGTTTCGAAACTATCTTACCGATAAGATTAATTAATATACCAACTGATTTAGTACTCCTAGCTCTTTTATTGCTTTGAACATGTCTCTTCTCTTTACAGAGTTGTAGGCTGCTTTGTAATCTATAAATTTGTGATAAGTATATATGCAATTTTTTTCTAAAATTGTTGATTTACCACCTCTGAAACCAGCCTGGTTTTCTACTAAACGTTGTGCACATAATGCCATAAGGTGGCATACCATTGCAAAAAATATTTTATTTTATACGCTACATTTAGAAGCGTAATTCATCTGTGGTTGCCTTATTACAGTGGGCATAAAAACTCGCTATCATCATATTCTTTCATTCATATCACCTAACACAATCTTAGTATTATTTCTGAGACATCTTCTGTGGGCTTGCTCTATATCTTCGAAGAACTTTTATTTTATATCTTTTGGTTTATCATCCGTCGAGGTATGTGTATTGATCAAATTGTAATTGAAGTATTTCCCTTTTCAGCATAAATACCACATTCTTGACTGTAGGCTTTAAAGTCAATAATAAAGCTTTTTGTTCTTTGGTTTACAATAAATCTCATTCCATCTATGTATTGACTTGCACTGCAGCTATAATATATGGAATGGGTTGTCTTGTCAAGAGTGCCTGTTCCCGTCTACTGCATTTCCTATAGTGTCAAAATATCTACTTTATATGTATTCACTATGCCTAGTAAAGATGTAAGTGCTCCAGGTCGGTACAGAGTTGGATATTCCATGTTCCTAATCTCAATTCCATTTATAAGTTTGCAGAGTCGTCGTCGTAAGTTCCGTCCAGCTAATAGTTAAGCCTAAGGTTTCACATCATAGGCAAGAGGTTGTTGGGCTCTAGCCCAACTTTCAACCTAAAAGGCCTGGCATTCTGGTGCTATGGTTGGCATACCCTAGTCTGTTTTGGTTCGCGGATAGTATTTTATTTCCTACCTACCCGCCGGTCCCAGGACCGGTTAGGGCGTTCCCCTATCCACCACCTGGAGACATGGCTGATGGGATACAGACAATTCCACGCTGAAAACTACTTCTTATAATTTTCACAATTTATTTTATCCTGGTAGTCTCTACTTTTTGTTTTTAATTTTCAAGGTAGGAACCTTTCACGAAACCATTCTCATTACCAGCACGAACAATTATTAGCCTTTATCCCCTAGAAATTATACCTCGAATTATAATCTTTAGTGTAACTAGAATACAAATAGGTTTCATAAGTGAAGACAATTATTTTCATCTCGGTATCTTTTAATTCTACGTAGATAATCTAGTCGTAATTTTTGTATTCCGTTCTTTTTCATTAAAATGAACGATCAACTGTGGGTGCTATTTTCCTCAGTATGTAAAAATTAATGATACTGTGACAAAGAAAACTCATCAAATACATCCATTTAAATCTTTGTTGTCATCCTTTGTTTTGCCTGAGGAGAAAAAACCTAATATCTAGGTTAAAAATGACAATTATTCTGTGGTACCAACCTAAATACCTATCAGTGCAGCAACACGTTCCTGCACTTTTCTGGAATCGACTAAATATTGTCTATTTTCTGCTCCACTTTTTTAAATTTCAAAACTGCTTAAATTGCCTCTAGTGTTTAATGATTTAGAGCTTGCGTTTTCGCCCATTTTCTATATTTATACCACAACATTACATCACATTTTATTTAAGTAATAACTGACCATTTACTGGAGGATATACTGAATTAAGATTTAAATTGACAAAAAATTACGTCTTTTAATTAAAAATAAGATATTATTTGGTATTTTCCAAATAATACCTTTGATACCATATTTCTGTTTAGATTTTTTAGAATTAGTAGGTGTGAAAATAAAATTAGTTCTATAAAAAAAAATAAAAGATAACTCCAACATTACTCCTTAAATTAAAAATAATTCCAAACAATCAGAAATTGTAAACCAAAGAAAATTCTTAGTGAATAAAATGTTCAAACAAACCACCACCTCGTACCAAATAGAAATCAAATCTATGGTACAACGCCTTTCTCATTGAGTTGAGTTTATTTGCTGATATGTTTTGGCTAAGTTCGTTTATCTTTTGTCCTCGACACAGGTCTTTAGTATCTTCAAAAATAAAAATCTAGGGAAGCTATGTCGGGTGACCGAAGGATCCATTTTACACCTTGTATACTAATCACACATTCTGGAACAATTAAAGATATATAGTCTCTAACGAAATGTACATTATGTGAAGGACAGCCGTCTTGTTAAAAGCAAATTGCGTTTAAGTTGTTTTGAAGATGTTGAAGTGCAGGAATAATTTGATTTTGTAGTATTTGAACTTTGAAGATATATTACTGCGTTTAGATTTTCTTCGATGAAAAACACTATACGAATCAATAATATGATCTTCCAAAATTCCAATCCAAAAATTTAACTTTTGAGGATACTGCATATGCATGGACACACTCAAATACTTTTTTCCTGCGGCCAATAACGTACAACGGATGGATTATATTTCTTGTGAATTGTGAATGAGGACTCGTCTGAATACAAAATATTCTTCAAAAAATTATTATTTTCATTGCATTTCTTTATCATAATTTCACAGAATTTCATTCGTTTAAAATAATCATCAAGAAATATTTCTTGAGTGATCTGCACATTATAACAATGGTAGTTGTTTCTTTTTAAAATATTCCTCACTGTTTTTTCATTTAAGTCGACTTCATCGGCAATTTCTTTACTTGGAAACGGCGTTGCTTCTGCCAATGCACAAACTGGGATTCTCTAATTTCTCGTTTTGTCGAGGTTAATTTGATGGGCAACAGTTTTTACATTTGCATCAGCAAATGCCTAGCATACAGCCAAACTTTTCAAATTGATGAATAATGATCAATACAGTTTTTCCCCAGATATTGGCCTGTTTTTAAAAGCTGTAATGAATAAATTAATAGCTTATTGTACAGAATGGCCCCCAAAGTACCGTTTTATTATTTGTACTCTTTCTGCGGTTGTGTAAAGTGTCGGCATATTTAATTTATATTGTTACACCTAGCTACTTCTAAAATAAATGAGAGATCTTACTTGGAAGAGTGTAGAAGAAGAAGAGGAAGAAGAAAGAGAGAAGGATATATATATATATATATATATATATATATATATATATATATATATATATATATATATATATATATATATATATATAGATAGGTATATATATATATAGATATATATATACATATATATATATATATATATATAGATATATATATACATATATATATATATATATATATATATATATATATATACATATATATATATATATATATATATATATATATATATATATATATATATATATATATATATATAACTTCACACAAAAGCGACATCAGACTTTCCAAACCCTCTTGTGCCCTTGCACAACACGCCATTTCCACTAAACATCACATTGATTTCACAAATACCAAAATACTGGCGAAACAAAACAACCATCAGAAACGCTCCTTTATTGAAATGTGTGAGATCCTCAAGAACTCATCGGCAATAAACAAAAGAACCGACATCGACAATTTGAGCCAGGTTTACCACTCTCTCATCTTACGAAATAAATGATACCAATTATTCTTCAGTTAAAAGTTGGCGTATTTTTTGTTCAAAATAATAACAAAATTATCCCCTATTTCCAAGTTTCATTAAAACATAAATTAAAAATAATAATAATATATCAAATATTTCCGCCATATAAATTCCACCTGTCCAACTAATTATGCAATGTCCCCTGTAGAAGTTCATAATTGTCTCAAACCTTGGAATTTGGTGACACATGGCCCTTAAAAAATTTTCGGTATCGCGTCAAGTTGTTTGCTTAGATTGCAATAAATCAGAACTTTGTTGGTCTTCAGTGGAGAACCATCTAAATGAAGCCAAATGTTCGTTTAAAATTTTTTCAATATTCATATCTACGAATATGAACATTATTTTCTGCAAAGTTTGTGTGTTTTTTGTTTTTGTTTTTTCTTTTTTGGTTAAGTTAGTTTTAAATAAGGAGTAAAGTGTACAGTAGATATGATAACATCGATAACATACTACATATTGAGTTGTAAGTTATGAACTATATCTGTATTTCTTATAAACTCAATGTCGTTTGTTATATTTTAGAGAACTGATGAAGCTTTAGAAATATAAAGCGAAACGTCTTCAATAAACTTATGAAGTAGTTGACTTCTTTTTTTATTTGCCAACCTGAATGACCGATTAAACTTCTGAATTCACTAGTTGAATACTTTAGAAATATATATATATATATATATATATATATATATATATATATATATATATATATATATATATATATATATATATATATATATATGTATATATATATATATATATATATATATATATATATATATATATATATATATTAAACCTAGAGCTAAGATTATTACTAATCCAGGAATTAATATTCACTTCAACAGTCTTCCGAGTTAAACCGTGTCGATTATCATTGCGGCTAACTTTCGATATCCTCTTCTATGTCTAGTCCAGGGCTTCCGAGTTCTCAGTCTCCCGAGCCCCCAGACACTACTACACTGATCACTAATCAATGCATTACTGATGCTGAGAATAGAGGACGGGTCGATGGTGGAGTGGTTGGCGTGGGGGTTAGCGTGAGGATTGGCGCGGAGATTGGCACGGCGGTTGGCATTTCTGACAGTAGGATTTTGATTGACGGGTGAAGCGGATGTTACTTTCTTTATGAGAGGTCTTTGAAGTCGAAGGTAACCGTATGCCATCATTTCCGTAACCCGTATCTCATTTGTTGAGATAATTTGACCTTTTTTCAATTTCTATGGCTTCTCGGATAATTCTTAGTTTATAGAAGTGGATTCTGGAGTTTTCAAAATCAGTTTTGTGGTCTGTATGACGATAATGTTGACCTAGAACTACAATTGAGTCAGAATTGCGAACAGAAATGGAATGTTCATAAATCCTATTTTGGATTCAACGATTTGTTTGGCCTAGGTAGGATCGGGGGCAGTCTGCACAAGGAATTTTATCATCATAAAACTCCACGTATGTCCTTCACATTATAAAGGATGTGCCAAAAGAAACATGATGGTCGAATATTTCGCAAAATTTGTCATATAAAAAAAATTAAGAGCACGTGTTCAGTATTTTCAAAGATTTATCAAACAACACTCAACACACAAATATCTCCAAATAACTCCAAACCTACCTTTATTCCCAACTCCGCTAGTGGGGTGGGAGGCAACTTTTAAATTTTAAATAGAAACCCCGTATTTTTTATTGCAGATTCGATTGCTTTTAGACTAAAGTCAATCGAAAATAATGGATTAAAATACATAAATATAAATATAATATGAAAACAATAGTTTCCACTGTGTATTTAGGTATTTACATAAATATTTTACAAACTTTTAAATTAAACAACTTACATGAATAATAATAGTGTATTTGGTACATTTTTATAATAAAGACGTGAAAATTTATCAAAGACACCCCTGGATTTGCTCAATTGAAACTTATAAAAGATTATGAAAAGAAATGAGCCTTTTAGAGACCATGTGTGCGTCTGTGCTGTTATGCGCAACAACGGCTGGGAGGGTTGATTTTTCTTTCGTTTCGCTGTAGTCCCTTTGCTTTGTCTGCCCTCGACGCATGAGTCATTCAATTAAGACTAAATTAGAGCCAGACAGTCACTGATTGGTTGATAATACCCAAGAAGTAAATAAGGTTTCAATTTTGTGATTCTAATTGCCCCAATTGTGGGGTTCGAATATTATGAGAACTATAAAGATTTAAATTTTTATTGAATGCTAGTAATAAATTATAATGAACACAATCGTACTGATAAATATGACTAATTTATTAAACATTTAGCTGAGAGCAATATACGTAGGAATTTCCAGGAAACATGAATAATCATTAAGTAAATCTCAATTTAACTTAGATAATAGCTCAATAATAATTAGAGCAACTCATCTTCGTTTGGAAAGTTAGTCATTACCACACAATAAACGTAACATAATTTACTACAAGATATTCCAAACATTTAAAATGGTTCTGAAACTGTTTTCTTATGGTATGTCTAAATTAAATATCATGTTTTTACGGGATTAAGCCAGAATTGATTGTAATAAAAATTACATTTGTAACTATTGTTTCACGTTTCGATTTCATCGATTTTCCTCGATTTCACGTTTCGATTATTTTAAAAATTATACGAAAAATCTATAACCAACAAGTTCTTAACGGCCGGTTTCACAAAGTAAAGTTACTTTGCGGTTAAGCGATAACCAGCGGTTACCCTGAAATATAGGTTTCACAATATAAGTTCAACAGCTCCGGTTGTGATTATCCTACAAAACTTTTAACCCAAAGTAAATAGAGCTTGACCAGGATATCATAACCTAATTTCGAATTTCGTTTTGTTGACATTGCCAGAGTGTAGGACAGACACATAAAATAATAATTAATCAGATATGATGTAAACGCTTTTAGCAGTGATGAGGAAGCTGGCAGACCAAGAATCATTAGGCACAGAACAAATCATTTTGAAGAACTAGACTATGAAGATTTTTTCTGTCGGTTTAGATTATCAAAAAACACAGTTGAAAATATTTTGAAGAAAATTGAAGATACATCTTTGAAGATAGATCTCTTGAACATTTTTGTGGGTTCCATTTTATAATTTTAATTTTGGAAAAACAAACAACCACTACTTAGAACAAACTACCACACTAGAACAGAACTTAAAAATGAGAATAATATTTGTATATTATTTTCGATCTAACGTGACAAATGTGTCATAACTCATCTGTACTGGTCAATGTCCATAATATTTACTGACAATATTCGATAAAAATCTGATTATTGCCCATAATTTCCTACCAACATAAAGAAAATAAAACGAAACCTAAGGTTAAGTGACCATAACCGAATCTGTGAATGTGAAACGGCATCTGTCAGTTAAACTAGAGGTAAAGGTTACTTAACTCCTAGGGTTAACCACTGATTGTGAAACTGGCCGTAAGAGGGTTATATTTTCAAACCTGCTGTTAAATTACTTGGCCTCGATCTTGTAGGCAATAATCATGCTTTTAGTTGAAAAAATCTGAGGGTGTGATTTGTGCCCTGGGGATATCAAATTCTTACTAATCAAGACACATAAAATAGTCAGAATTTAATAACCCGAGAGCACGAACACCACTCTCAAATTCATGGAAGAAGAAACAGCATAGATGCTCTTTAAAATAGTTAATACTGCATAGCATACTGCTTAAAACCATGAACATCAGGCAGTGGCGAAGGAAAGTGTCCGACAGGGCAGAATGGAAGAACATTGTTAAGCAGGCCAAGACTCACAAAGGGTTGTAGCGCCATTAGAAGAAGAGAAGACTGCATAGCATACAAGACATATCAAAAAGATTGGACTATACAGTCCATCCGCTGGATCTTTAAACAAGTATGACTTTATTCACGAATTATTTTTTATATTACGTCTTTTTCCTACTCACAGAAACTAAAAGAATGAACTTGAGCCTTCTATCCATACAGCAGCATACATCGAACAAAGACAGCCATGTGACGATGGTCGGTAATTAAGTCTCCTACTGGCAATTTTAAGTTTTTAACAGCTTTTAATATTCAACTTAGACAGCAGTGAAAAAGGTACCAAAAGAAATGGAATTTCCATAAATAATTTGCGATATGCTGATGATACAGCTACCATAGCAGACAACATAAGAGAATTACAAGAGGTAGTAAATAATATTCATACAGTGGAGGAGGAATATGGCCTCAACATTAACATCACGAAAACGAAATTATTGATAATCAGCAGACAATCCCATATATGTACAAACACGGTTGAAAATAAACAACAAACTTATGAATTGAGAAATTTAAATATCTTGGGGTCACTTAAACAGTAAGTGAGACTGCGACAAAAAAAATGAAGATACGAGTAGTAATAGCTAGAAATAATTTTATCATACTCAATATCTATCTTTGTTAGCGCGAACCTCCTTTGGGTCTTAGTATTCGCATCCTAAAATGCTACATATACTCCAGTCGTCAGAGGCGAAAATGCCACTGAACTTCTAAAAATCATACGAACAAGTTGAATTTTGCCGAGAATGTCAATTTTATGAAAAAATTATTTTAAATAAAAAATGTAGCTAAGATAATTTTGAACAAAAATGTTTATTAGCATTTTTTGTGTAGAACGAATCGTTCTCTTATAAACAACGCTTGAAGTGATCAGCGATTTTGAAACTCAGTTACGTACGTGAAATTAATGTTCAATAAAATTTGATATCTTTTGATCCAAGGTTTCTATCGACAAAAATTAAGATGCGTTTTAAAGGTTTTGTATCAAATTTTTATATTTTGCCTCAAATAAACTCAGTTTTTATAAATATGTTAAATAAATATCCGTGGCGCGATTTTTGCCATTTTTTACGATTCTCATGATATCAATACAATGTATCCCTTTGATTGACCGGCCACTATGGGGTTGTGATTTTTAGAGCCTAATCAAAATCAAAACCTATAGCATCAAATTTTAGTTTTAAGTTTTGGCAACAACTGTGAGGCATTTGAAATGTGCTTAAAAAATGTTGAAATTTAACTTTTACATTAGAAACGACCTAAAATATTTAAAACTGCTCCTTTTTAATTACACTTGCACATTTTTCAAAAGTATCCAATTTCTGCTACAAACTACACCCCAAACCGTCTTCTTGGAGGCATCTCCCGTAACGGGCGATCGTTTGTAATGTAAAAGTTTAAATTCTGCGTTTTTTAGTCATATTTCAAATGCCTCATGTTTCTTGCCACAACTCAAAAATAACATTTCATGTTAAATGTTTCGAAGATTGGTCTCTAAAAATAGCAATTTCCCTACGACCGGTCAATGAACGTGATAAATTTTATAGATCTCACGAGAATCGTAAAAAATGGCAAAAATCGCGTAAAGTTTATTTATTGAACAGATTTATAGAAACTGACTTTATTTGCAACAAAATACAAAAATTGCATACAAAAGCTGCACTCTTTACCTTTAAAACACACTTTGACTTTTGTTGATGGGACACTCTGATCAAAAGATATTGAACTTTTTTCGTCGAGTTGATACAAAATTTATTTAACTCTGTTTCACGTCCGCAACTGACATTTATCGCAGGCCGTTTTAAGCGATGATTTAGAGAAAACGATTCATTCTACAAAAAAAAAGTGCTAAAAAACATTTTTATTTAAAATTGTCTCAGTTACATTTTTTATTTGAAACATTTTGTACTACGGCGTACATATTATTGGTAACTCGATTTTTTGCCTTTTTACCCCCCTACGAGGTGGGTTTTTAGGAAAGAGCCCGGGAGTAAAAGTCGCAAAATTTTTTGCATCTTTTTTGGGTTCCCCAAATTAATATTTTCAGCAAAATTCAGCTTGTTCGTATGATTTTTAGGGTCCAAATCTCTGACGACTGGACTAATATAGACAATAATAATGTACGGTAGCGAGACTTGTTCAATTGTTCACTTAAAGTAAGATCGCTAAACTGTATTGAAACTTTTGAAATGTGTGGTGTGTCAGGTTATTTAAATTTCCGAGAGTCGACCATATTACAAATGAAGGGGTCTCAAGGGGAATTAATACCCAAAGAGAGCTTCTAAAAATCGTTAAACAACAAAAGGACTCATATCTAGGCTATATGTTAGGAGGCGGCAAAATATTCTTTTAAAATTTAAAAGTAATTAAATTAATTAATTAAAAGTAACATTCCCAGTGGTCGCCTGTGTACCATAGTTTAAAAACATTTACAATGAAAAGTAAAAACTTCTTTTTGTAAAAGTGTATAAAAGTTTATTATTAAAATTTTTAAAAATTATCCAAAATCGATCAGATCATCCTCCGTGAGAAACCTAAAAATTAAACCATTTAAAAATAAAAACAAAAGGGGTAAAATTTTGATTGTTAAATTGAAAATGTGGTTATTACTTACGTCTATATAGTATTTGGAACTAGCCACATGATGAGGTCAGATTACCCTTAAATTACATAATTTGAATAACTAACATTATAATTAATAAGACACTAGGTCGATGATAAATGATTACATTTTTAAGGGAACGTACAATTTTCCAGCTCGAAAATTTGGAATGTTTAATGGATTGAATAAGAGTTTACAGAGGTGATAAAACTCCTCCTTGAGGACAACCTTTTACTGTCTTTATAGTGGCCGGCTGATCCCCTAGAAAAGTAAATATGTTCCTATTACTGAGCATGGATTGAATCCCTTCGATGATGGAAAGTGGTATAACTTTTTCTGTTTTAGCAGCATTAATAAATTCCAATAAGGTATAAAAAATATCCCAAGACCTTAAGTAAGACATAAAAGATATTTGTGGTATACTTTTCTCATTCATAAGCAAATTGTTTTTCTTGAAGCGGTATACTTGTTAAGTATTCACTTCTTATGTATGTATTTTGTATTTTTTCCATACTCTATAGAAAAAAGTAGATTAGGCTAAACGGTATATATGACTTTGCTCTCTCTCTGGAGGGCGTTAGCCACTCTTAGTAATAAAACGAATAAAAAAGCGTTTAGATGTTATTTTAAAATCTAACCTAAGATGAAACTCATCTTATAATATTTTCTCTAGGTGAAGCAGTATTCCCTATTCATACTCGATAGCAGGGCTGGCAAGACACCATATTCCCCAGCAGACTTATAGGGTTTGAATTTATTAATAGGTCATTCGATTATATGTAAATATTTTCCCCGATAGACTATTTTAAGTCCTCACAACCTATATATAGATTCCGTAAACTCACTTAAATAGTCTTATTAGATAATTTTTTTGAACGAGCATGGCTGCGACTTTTTTGGTGATCCCTTCACAGTACAGACTCCATGTTCTTCTTTTGTAGATAGTGGAAATATTTAAATAAAATTTATTTTTGAAATTTTTAAATATAAATAAAACCAATGCTTAATTTTGAGAAGTTTATATCTAAACATTAGTATAAGCGACAGAATTTCTTGTATACTCAATTCATACTAAAAATCAAACAATATTTTGTAGTAGTGTACACTTCACGAACTTCAATAACTATTTAGCAACGTTTTGGAATACTTTTAACTAAATTGTTAGCAAATCTTAACCGATTTCGTCCAAAAGGGTTGAAAAGTTTTAGAGCATTGTTCGTATGCACCTTATGGATCTCGAAATTGATTCCAAGTATGCCTGAAATCAGATGAAATTGGGAGATTTTGGAAATAAAGGCACAATAGCTGGAGTTGTTTGAGCCTCAATTAGTAGTATTAGTCAAGCCGTGATGTTTTTCTCTCTATAAACAACATTGGTCATTTTATTCGACACTAATAAATCTGTAGATCCGATAAAACCAATTCTTCCTTATACTGTAATAGAAACAGAACAACCTTTGTCTTAAAATATACAAAGTTAGTACCTTTGTACTCATGGATTGGTCCGAACACGTACAAGTCGACTATCACAATACTTTTATTGACATAAAAATGTAGTAGGTATTATTTTTTTGTAATAAATAGAGAATCATTTGTTAAATTGCTTTACATTAATTAGATTTAAAAATAATTAATACTTTTTATGGATATTGTTTAATGTTTTATTTCAAACTAGCCATATCCTTAACTTTTGGCGAGCAGTTTATATAGAAAGCAAATCCAATATTGTTAAAACGTCTACTGCTTCTTCGAATCCGGTTCTGCATTAACACTTATGTTTTAACTTCATGATTATTTGTACTATATCTCGAATATAAAGTTGCTCTGATTATCTTCTACGGAATCAAATAACAAACGAGTGTTGTACTTTAAAAGCCTACTAAAGCCGGTAAATATATAGTAATAACGCTAAATTCTGTTATGTTTACTGCTCCCTTTTCAGGAATTTAATGCATGTTAATGAAATTTGCACACGACTCACCGACTATGCTTTTTTCTTCGTAACAAGTAAAAGGAATTTAGATATACGAGGATTACTTATTAATTTATTGAAAATATTTAAAAAATAAATCTAAACAATAATGTATATTATTTATTGATTAAATTGCAATTCAAACGAATTAAGAAAACACTTATAATATAAACAAACTTTAAAAGATTTCAAACAATCATTAAGCCCATTGACTGAAGTTCCGGACATAAAGTCTTCGGGTCCACCTTTATACGATTTTCTACGGCACTCTTCAATAATGTAGTTAACGGTTTGATCTCCAAAGCGCCTCTTCCTGTCATAATGAGGGCATGGTTGCTTGCTTTATGTGTGCTTGCTTGAGGATCTTAAACAAGTACAAAAACCACATCTGGCTGCTTCTGAGTAATAAATATTGACTGCATCTTGAGACCATGCCTTCGTAATATTGAATGTCTTTTGTAAAATAGTACTTGCTTCTCATTTTCTTGATGGGCATAGATTTCTGTTGTTCATAATCTTTTTGTATTCACCTGGGAATCATTGAAGAGATTACGGTGGAATAACATTGGGTACCACTGGATGAGAGTGGATTTAATTACAACAGCAATCATTCGCATAGTGCTATGTAGCAGAATGTTCACTCTTTCTATATATTTAGCCTGAGTAGAGCCTAACATTCAGCGACCGAGAAAACGAGAGCCAAAAGTATTATAGCAAAGAGTAGAAGCTCACTCTTTTAAAAATAAGGCCACAGAACTTTTAAATATTATGTATGCTCTTTAAAAGATATTGTTCTCTATAATATTACGCACGGGTGTCAATAAGCAGTGTTTCGTTGGGCTCACCAAGTGTGGAAATATCAACCCATAATTTCTAAAACTGCCGTTAGAATATCAGTTATTTCTATAAATGTATACCTTGTTGTGAGAGTCGAACTTTCTTGATTATAAAAGGTAAAAAGAAAAACACTTACTTACAATTAATTTTATTGTATCTAAGACGACCGGTTTCTGGCTCTACATATCAGTCCATCATCAATTCCACGATAACAAGTTACTTAACTACTAAATAAAAGGAGAAAGAACTGACTAAAAAAGAATTTTGAAAGTACAAGCGTAAATAAAATTAAAATGTAAAATCAGAAGACTAAAAATGCAGGTCTAAAGACAAAAAATACCTTAGAAATGCAAAACTAATAGGTTCAATATCAAATCAATAAAAAAATACAACTAACAAGATGTCAAAATGAAGCACTGTAAAAGAACTACATGCCACAAATGTCATATTATATAAGGATATAATTAGACCTACCATGATGGAATTATCACATATATTTTTATATATCAAATATTTTCTTTTGGTCGTCAAAAAGTTTTTCTGTGGATTCCTTATTTTAACAAAAATCAGTGGATTTGGTTAAATTAATAATGGTTTAAGTTTACAGACTACAATGATAATTTTATCTTTACTGTACATACATCCACTACTTTTTTCTCTCAATTGTGGGCTCGTCGCAAGAAAATATATTACAATTTCTTTGTAAAATACTAAGCTTGTCCCTGTATATGTAGACGAGTTATCGCCATCAATAAAAATATTCCACATTTATGGCTTAAAAATGTTTTACTTCAAACTTTGTACGAGAATATTAGTATACTTTGCAACAATGTTTTATTCCGTAATACATAATTTCATTCCTCTATTTACAGGATGGATCTACTTAAATGTACGACTCTGCTTGTTTAAATAATAAGGAAGTGAAAAGACTTGACGTGAAACACCCAACTCAAGCCAATTTTTATAATATATATATATATATATATATATATATATATATATATATATATATATATATATATAATAAAGGTAAAAGATATCGGCATGGCTCGCAACAAAGAAAAAAAAATAATAAAATATGTGTATAAGATGGAAGGCAACCGTATATTCGTATTTGCGACCAATTTGTGGCAATAATGTTAGAAGACTCTGAGGTTTCCAGAGCAACAACCAACACATCCAGGGAGGAAGCTAAGCTACCTGAGGAAAAGAATGCCAAACGTTTAGAACGTTTCAAACAACAAGAAAAATGTAAATGCGACTTAATAGTAAAATAAAGGTAAAATGCCACAAATTGGTCGCATTGCTCCTGTAGTGATCCTTTCCCAAGTTAATATGCTCCTTTTCTAACTTGACTGCACCCTACTGAAGACGACCAATAGTCAAAAATACGTATATACGGTTGCCTTCCATCTTATACACATGTTTTATATTTTTTTCTTTGTTGCGAGCTATGCCGATATCTTTTACCTTTATTTTACTATTAACTCCAATTGTTAATGGTTTCTGAAAAGTAATTTGAGTGAAAGTAGTTTATTTGTTTTAAATATTATGTTGGAAATTTTCTAAATCAAATATAAGTGGGAAAGATGAATGCATATGATTGGTTAAAAAGGAATGATGGGGAATGAGAGAGTTGAAAAGGTTGTCTGGGGAGATTGAAAAGATTATTATGTTACCGGCAGACCAGAAGAGAAGACGGTTTTTTCGTGTAGTCAATCTGAGTACCAGTGTTTTCGTTTGTTAGTGAAAAAGGTGGAAGCTGAGAGCAGATCAAAATCGAGAAGATTAATACCTCTTTTTGAGTCTGCATAGTCCACGAGATAAAATATAATTGAGAAAGAAAGGAGAATTTGTGAATAAAGAGTACCGGTCAAAAGAGGCTTGGGCTTGTGTTTTCAGAGGAGTAGTTTGCTGGTATGCGGTTTGGATCGATGCTGAGAACGGGAAAGATTTGATGGTAGCCGGACATAATCAATCAAGGAAGGAACTGTGGTTTTGATCGAGAGGAGACATCATTGGTGTAACAAAATAAAGGTCAGTCAAATAATTTGAATGAAAGAAAACTTATTTTAGAAAAAAGATATTCTAAAGATAAAATCAAATATAAGCATACGAACTAAGATTCCAAGTTTCAAGGAGTTATTTTTTTGTGAATAAATTATATTTTATATGGTCAATTTTTAGTAGATATTATTATAAAACAGATCAATAGATAGTTTGTAAATAAAATTAAATTTAGAGTATACGAGTTTGTTGGGAAAGATAATTGCCCACAAAAGTTATTTATTAATATTCATCGTATTGCTTATTGAAAATAACTAATAATTTGTGTGCATATTTATGTTGTTTTAATGTTAGTTCCGTTTCCTGTTCTATCCCGATTATGAGCAACTAGGAGATACTGAACCCACTAGAAGAGATATATAAATGATCTGAATCTGATGATAATGAATATTATGATTAAAGTAAAATTAAGAAGGCACCCTGAGAATTTTTAATAGTAATTGTATGACTCTGCATAAATTAGTGAATTAATTAATTAAATAATTGGATTAATTAAATTAGTGTTAATTAATAATAAAACATCATAAAGCAGATCACAACAATAATATATATATATATATATTACATATATATTACATATATATTACATATATATATATATATATATATATATATATATATATATATATATATATATATATATATATATATATATATATTGAAATGAATAGAATATAGGAGAAAGAAAAATAGTGTTTAAAAGGTTAATTTACAAGTTATATACTAGATAATATTGGATATTAAAAGTATTTGGTTATTTTAATAAGTTATATACTAGAGAATTTTATAAAAATTATTTATGTGAGGGCATTTTTAAGAAATTAGCATATAAAAAGTATTTTTTTATAATTATAATGTTGTAAATATATTTAAGTGAGCCATGTGATTAGGCAACCAGATATACATACTCTCCAAGTGACATTTTAAATAATAATTAGGAATATAAAGTGAGGTTATATTAATATGTTGTTTAAAATGTGTAGTTTATTAAATTAGAGTGTTAGTTACTAATTTAAGTGTATATTCTGATCTGAAAAGCCTAAATGTCAACAAAATTCTCGATAGAAAAGTAAGGAATTCTCTAGATCACCGGAGATGGCTTTGTTTGCGAAATGGACTGTTCCAGAAAATTCAGACATGTAGGAGATGGAACAAAATCGAACATGATTTCTTGCTAGATGATTCTGGAACATGGAAAAAGATATAAATACCCGGTGATTTGGATTCAAGGCATCAGTTATGAGTTACAGTTACTATAAGGCCAGTTTTAGTATGAAAGTTAGTTAGAGTCAGTCAATCAGTTCAGTAAGTTCAAGATAGTCAGAAGGTCCAATTGTTCAATATAGTGAGTTAAATGAAGATTAAGAAACAGTATAAAGAATATATTATTGAAGATTAAGAATTATGTTATGTATAAATAGTGATTGGATAATGGAAGAAGTATTAATTGAATATTAAAATTATATAATATATTTGGTGATTGGATATTGGTATATTGAAAAGAAGAATAAATGTAAATGCTGTTTGCTGGTTTGCTTGGTGGTTTATAAATGCTTAAGAAGAAATATATTTTAAATTGGTGGAAGCTGATAATTGGAAAAAGTAATTTCACAAAAACAAGGATAACCGAAGCACGAAGACATTGATTGGTGATTAGAATCTATATAGTGGAAAACAGTTCATTTAGGCATTCAGTGACAGAAAGGTACAAAATTTTGTTAATATAATTTAGTTAGTGTTATAACAATTTCAATTTTGCAGATAGTTTTTTTTTTAAATTTTACATTGTCTATAGAATTTAATTAATTTTATAAGAATTTCAATTTAAAGATAGTTTATTTTAAATTTACATTGGCTAGGTTAGATATATATGTGTGTTTCATAATAGATATAATAAAGATAATTTAAAAAAGTACTTACAAACTAATTCTTTGAGAACCGCGATAAAAACCCTATATATTATATTATTAAAAATACTCATTGCTCATCATTCACAAACAATACATCATAACAATTTGGCGCCCACCGCGGGGCTCTCTATTTAAAAGAATTAGTTTGGGAAGATAAGTGATCTCATATAATTAAATTAATTATCAGTAGAAAGAAAAAATTATAGATTTTATTTTTAATTATATTTGAACAAGTAAAGTCTCAAAATGTCTCAAGGAAAGAAAGGTACAAGAAGCAAAAAGAATAAAGAAGATGTTGAAGTAGAAACACAACCTATACAAGAGGAGATTTTAGTTCAAGCTCCACAAGATACTGCAGAAATGAATCCAAAAAGAGAGGAAAATGTCAATATGGCAGCTTTGATGTCATTAATGATGCAGATGAACAAGACAATGAAGAGAATTCAAAAGAAGTCAAAGAAGACATGAAAAAAATGAAAGAGAATACGAAGAAAATGGAAGAGAATACGAAAAAAATGGAAGAGAATTATAGAAAATTAGAAAAGAAAATAGAAGATAATAATAATAAAATTGTAAAACAAATAGAAAAACAAATAGATAAAAAACTTGAAGCTGCAGAGAAAAAAGTAGCAAATGAAATAAAAAATATACGGAATGACTACAAGAAAAGGATAGAAAATGAGAAGACAGAAGTAAAGAGAATTATTCAAGATAATAAGATAGATATAGAACAGAAAATAGAGTTGCAGAAATGTAACTTAGAAGTAAAAATTAACGAAGACAGGAGAAACACAGAAGAAAAATTAGACGATATACAACAAAATATCCAAATAAATAGTAATCAAATAAGAAATGTGGAACAGAGAATAGATGATATTTCACAAATGAGAGACATAGGGAGACCTTACTCAAATTTAACAAATGAGACTGGGATTAAATTCTCTGGTAATATAAAAAATTTGCATCCTAGAGTATACATAAATAGTTTAAAACATAAATTAAGATTAGTGAATAATATTGATGATATTAAAGATTATATTAGAATGACTTTAAATGACAATGCAGCAACTTGGTTTGCTAGTATTGAAAATGATTTAGATAATTTTCAAACATTTGAAAATAAATTTTTAAATTATTATTGGGGTAAATTAGAGCAAGCCAAGTTTAGAGAAATTCTATATTTTGGAAAGTATAATCACAATTTAAAATCAAATATGGTAGATTATGCATTGAAACTGATAACAGTTGCAAAATATTTAGAACCACCACTTAGAGAGGATGAAACAGTCTTAAATGTATCTAGACATTTTGATGCTGATGTTGTGCAAACAGTAACTGTACAAAATATTCAAACAATAGAGAGTTTTATTAATTTTATTCAAAGAATACAAAGAGGTAATATGACAAGTAATAATAACAACAACAGAAAAAACAATAATAATTTCAATATAATAAGAATAATTATCAACAATATAGACAATCATACAATAATACTAGATATGGTGATAATTTACAAAATCTAAACAATAATAACAATAATCAAAATAGACAAAATCCTAATAACAATACTAGTTATAATAGACAAAATTTTAATAAAAATACTAATTATAATAGACAAGATTTTAACAATAGAAGAAATACAGAGCGACCTAACTACAACAGACAGGTAAATTGTGTACGAAGGAATAGAAGCTGCGAAGACAGGGAACGAATTAGTACAAGACAAGAAAATATCAATAGAAATCATAGTAGGGAAAGACACAGGACATTAGATACAAGTGGTCAGATACAATCTGACAATTCTAATAATCAAAATTTTGTTCAGTAAACTTTCTGAATTACAAGTTAGGCCATTGCTATTATGAAAAACCTTTAGAATTTATTTCTTTAGATGTAGATAAAATTATTGAATTTATTAATTTAATTTATATAAATGCTTTGGCCAAAAATAAAATGATTAAAATTATGATAGATACTGGTTCAGAAAGTACTTTAGTCTCGGAGAATTTTATTTTTAATACACTAAAACTATCAGATATAATAAAGATTCCAAAAATTAAAATTGTTGGTGCAAATAATAAGAAGTTGGGTGAAATTGATAAACTAGCCAATTTTAAAATTAATATTCTTAATAAAGAAATTAATATGCAAGGATTTATTGTCAAGGATTTATGTGTTGATATATTAATGGGAAATGATGAATTGGAAAAAAAGAAAGTAAAGATAGATTTTGAAGAAAAAATGGTAACTTTGGAAGGGCAAATAATTAAATTTATGCAGAAAGATGAGGTGGAAGAAGGAATAAGAGTTGATAGGATATAATTAAAAAAAAAATAATGATGTTTATGAAGAAGAAATGTATTTTGATGATAGGGAAATGTCCCAAAAGAATGTAAAGAATAATTATTGTAGTGAATATTTAAGGAATGGAAATTTTAAGCAGATGGATGCCTACGAGGTGGAGTGCGTAAAATTGGAAGCAAGGAATAATGAGTACATAATGAAGAATAATTTTATTTGTAAAGAAGAAGATGTGATAAAAGTTAATTGCCCTGAAGAATATAAATCAATAGTCGTTTCCATATTGCAGCAACACAAGGGACTTGTCAATAAAGAAAATAGAATTGCACAAAATTATATCCATAGTATAAAAGTTAAAGAAGAAAAAGATTTTAAAACAAAATCATACCCAATACCATATAAATACAGAAAAGAAGTAAACAAAACAATTAATAATATGTTAGAAGATGGAATCATTGAGAAGGCAGATACACGTTTTATAAACCCTATAGTAGTAGTACGTAAAAGATCAGGTGAAATCAGGTTATGTTTGGATGCAAGGAATATTAACAAGATTACTGAAAAGCAATTTGAAGCACCAATGAGTATAGATGGAATACTAGGAAGAATTACAGGAATGTCATTTTTCACTAAAATCGATTTACAGCATAGTTTCTGGTTGATACCTCTAGAAAGAAAAAGTAGACAGTATACGGGATTTCAGATAGATGGAGTAGTATATCAATTTAAAGTAGTACCATTTGGACTTCAATCATCTTGCAGTGCTCTATGTAGATGTCTTCATGATATTTTGGATCAATATGAACATTTTGTAATTCACTACATTGATGATATATTAATTTTTTCTAAAACTGCTGAAGATCATGAGAAACACCTAAAAATTATAATCAATAGATTAGACAAAGTTGGACTAAAAATAAATCAAGAAAAATGTACATTTTTTCAAAAAGAAGTAATATATCTAGGTTATAAACTTAATACTAAGGGAATAGAAATGGATCCAGAACGGACACAGGTCATTCAGGAATATAAAACACCACACAATTTAAGAACTTTAAGAGGATTCATTGGAATAAGTAATTATTATAAAAGGATGATACTAGATCTAAGTATAACAGTAATAATAACAACACTAACAGCTTACTGATATATCCATTTTATTCAATAGACTTGATTTGTTAAATAGATGGTAGATTTCATTATTGTGAATCAATTTGACATCATACTTGTTGTCTTGTACATATGGAAATTATTTTGTACCCTAAAAATCATAATTTGGGGTTAGATACAAAATTGATTCTATAAATGTCTTTCTAATATAATAAAGTGTAAAATTTACCAATTCATATGGATGAAAGCCTGTTGAATGGAATTAATTCCTAGATTTTATCTATAAATAAACAAACTTCCATTTGACATGACAGTTTGACGTAGACATGGAAACATAGGCGTACTTAATAGAACAAATTTTAGATAAAAAAAATTGAATTAGTTAAATTTTATTATATTTACTAAGGTATGTAGATAAGAAAATTAATATTTAAAAAAATAATAAGTAAATTATTTATTTTAAATTTAATTTTGGGGTATTGAAATGAATAGAATATAGGAGAAAGAAAAATAGTGTTTAAAAGGTTAATTTACAAGTTATATACTAGAGAATTTTATAAAAATTATTTATGTGAGGGCATTTTTAAGAAATTAGCATATAAAAAGTATTTTTTTTATAATTATAATGTTGTAAATATATTTAAGTGAGCCATGTGATTAGGCAACAAGATATACATACTCTCCAAGTGACATTTTAAATAATAATTAGGAATATAAAGTGGGGTTATAATAATATGTTGTTTAAAATGTGTAGTTTATTAAATTAGAGTGTTAGTTACTAATTTAAGTGTATATTCTGATCTGAAAAGCCTAAATGTCAACAAAATTCTCGATAGAAAAGTAAGGAATTCTCTAGATCACCGGAGATGGCTTTGTTTGCGAAATGGACTGTTCCAGAAAATTCAGACATGTAGGAGATGGAACAAAATCGAACATGATTTCTTTAGATGATTCTGGAACATGGAAAAAGATATAAATACCCGGTGATTTGGATTCAAGGCATCAGTTATGAGTTACAGTTACTATAAGGCCAGTTTTAGTATGAAAGTTAGTTAGAGTCAGTCAATCAGTTCAGTAAGTTCAAGATAGTCAGAAGGTCCAATTGTTCAATATAGTGAGTGAAATGAAGATTAAGAAACAGTATTAAGAAAATATTATTGAAGATTAAGAATTATGTTATGTATAAATAGTGATTGGATAATGGAAGAAGTATTAATTGAATATTAAAATTATATAATATATTTGGTGATTGGATATTGGTATACTGAAAAGAAGAATAAATGTAAATGCTGTTTGCTGGTTTGCTTGGTGGTTTATAAATGCTTAAGAAGAAATATATTTTAAATTGGTGGAAGCTGATAATTGGAAAAAGTAATTTCACAAAAACAAGGATAACCGAAGCACGAAGACATTGAGTGGTGATTAGAATCTATATAGTGGAAAACAGTTCATTTAGGCATTCAGTGACAGAAAGGTACAAAATTTTGTTAATATAATTTAGTTAGTGTTATAACAATTTCAATTTTGCAGATAGTTTTTTTTTTTAATTTTACATTGTCTATAGAATTTAATTAATTTTATAAGAATTTCAATTTAAAGATAGTTTATTTTAAATTTACATTGGCTAGGTTAGATATATATGTGTGTTTCATAATAGATATAATAAAGATAATTTAAAAAAGTACTTACAAACTAATTCTTTGAGAACCGCGTTAAAAACCCTATATATTATATTATTAAAAATACTCATTGGTCATCATTCACAAACAATACATCATAACAATATATATATATATATATATATATATATATATATATATATATATACATATATATATATATATATATATATATATATATATATATATATATATATATATATATATATATATATATATATATATTTAATTATATATATATATATATAATATAAATTTTTATATATATTTTTACTCTTATAGTTGTAAGTATTGAAATATTCACTTTGTTTACATATAATAATTAGTTATTCTAATAGCTCCCGAGTCCCCAGACTCTACTACACTGATCACTAATCAAAGCATAACTGCATCAGTAATCATATTGTACCTTGCCATCTCCCTTTCAATAATTGACAGCTTGCCTGTGATTGTCTTTAGTTCTTGTACCTACCATGTACCGATATTAATTAATTTTTTGAGTTGTAATTTTTGTGGACCAGTAGATGAAGTTCCACGCGATGCCTGATCACTAAAATTTGCGTGGCCGGTACCAATTTTGCACTCCTTGACCCGGAGTTAATGTAGCGAAGGTCGTTACCCGAGCTACGTGACAACATCCTAGTCATTCTCCCGGACATCACGCATAACATTCTCAAAAATGATAATGTAATAGATTTCCTTGCTGTATTCCTGCTAGTGACAATCCAATGTTAAGTCGATCCAGGATCATTTCCTATGCGCCTTATCTTGGTACTGCCGGTCGCTGCTGCCCTCTGTCAGGAATTGTTAACGACCTACCGGTCTAGGTGCGGGAAGAAAAGAATATACTTTGATTAGATGGAGTATAGGATTAGGTCGTGTTTTCACCTAGGAAGGGAGCTTAGGAGAAAAACAGTAGCTGGCATAGGGGCAGGGTTGCTAAGCCCTAAAGTAGTCTGTCCTTTACTAGAAACTGTAAAAGAGTACTACCCGCTACCATTAAAGTAACAAAATATATTATATGTAAATATAAATATGTAAAAAAAAAATAGGAACATATTTCATTCATAAGCTTTAAACAAGAGTATTTTGCTTTTTTTAGTAGCTTAGTACAAGGTCTAATTTAATAAAAATTTTATCGACTTTGGAATCGTTTTGCATGCATAACTTAAAGCAACCCTCTTTCGCTTTCTCTTCGTATCAAACACAGTGTAGACGTGAAGATTTTTGTGCCAACCATGTCGTCATTTATTATAATATATTAAAGTGATTACAATTCTTAGTATATAGTTTAAGTTGTAATATATTCCAAAAATAAAGAAAATTTAATTACCTTTATTGGGAGTAGAGGACATACCTTATTTTACGATGTTGGGTTTAAGTACGAAAATGTGACTTCGCCGATGTCAATAACAATTTATTATATCTCCAGTTATAGCAATGCAAAATAGCGAACATTTTATATCAAAGGATTTAGTTCATGTATCGGTGTGCAATATAAAGTAGAATCTCACTAATCCGGCACTATTAAAAACGAGGGGTTGCCGGACTATTGTAATCTTCGTATTACTGAATTGTATAGATTCATGATAAATAAAATAAAGCGTTTCATAAAGGAAATGGATACAATGTATGTATTTTATTTCATGTTCTACACGTTTTTTTTTATAACTGTTACATATCTCACATTTAACTAATACAGTAATAATACATTGTGCAATTTGTAGTTCTTGTTTAAAAACTTTTACTCGCGTGATTCGAAGAATTATAATAATTTCTTTAGTAGATACGCAATTTTCTTCAGGCCATGTTATGCAGGTATTGAAACAATTAAATCCTGTATCTGGTTTTCCTTTTACAGTTATAGTAGTTTTTAATGGCTATCCAATCGAAGAAACGGATAACACCCTAGCAGATTGTAATAATTAGAAAGACCATCTAAAATTGAACACCACTTATAATTGAAGAGGTTGTCCATGCCACTAAAAAGGTTAAAAATATTCAGGAATTGATCTTATACATATTAGCAAATATTTTCTATGAAACGATACAAGTTTACACAGTGGAGATAATAGGAAAATGCCAGGTCGTATTCACTCCAGAAAAATCAACAATTGACCAGATTCATTCAATAATACAGATTCTGGGGAAAACATTATAATTTAACATTGAAACCCATCACCTATACGACGAATTGAATGCTGCATACAACAGTGTCAAGAAAACAGTACTATATCAATGCGTGAGTTTGGTATACCAGAAAAACTTATCCGATTAACGAGAATGACAATGTCATAACTTAAAAGTTAAAAGTCAGTGTTAGAATACAGAGAGAGAATTCGAAAACTTTTGAGATAAAGGATGAACTAAGATAAGGGGATCAGCCTTAACTTTTTATAAATCATATACCTATAAGATTCATTATAGATTATGGTAACTTTCTATATGGCTGTTCAAATAATAGATTACTAAAAAATTAGATACTTTACAAAACAAAGATTTGCTTTACGACTCTGCATTGAAGCAATGAAATCAACTCCAATTGAACCATTAAGAGTAGAAACTGTGGTACCTGCGTTAGAGCTAAGAAGACAGTGATTAGCAGAAAAAATGATAATCAAGTGTAAAGTCATAAATTCACCACTTACAAAATCTTCAGCGTAAATACTCAAGACCTTACAGAATCATACTGGATAAACAGAAACTCACCTCCATTATGTGAAGGATTTAAAAACACAGTAGACTTCACCAGATTATATTCTATACTATATATACTATACTGCTCTGTTAAGAATAGAAGTCGTATCTGCAATTTTGAGTTTTTTTAGGTTATAACAATTGCTAAGCACGGTGTAAAACTTGTATCTCTTGCAAGAGAAGATGTTCCGAAAAAATTACAGAAGCGAGACGAACAGAAATAAATGGAGAATTTTGGAAATTACAAAAAGACGAACAGAAAAACTTTATTTTTAATAACGCATCTGAACAAGTAACCAAACGGAAAACCACAGCTAGTGTTGTGTCTAGAAGGTCAAAAAGTGTCTGCAAAATATTTTTTATGAGAACGCTGGGATATGAAAAGAAAAATGACAGAGTTATTAGAGATGCCCTTACTAAAACAAATTCAAAAGTGACGGTCAACATGAATAAACAAGGAAAGACAAGAAAAATTAAAATAGATCGAAATATTATTAAAGAACATATAGAATCTTTCAAACCCACAGAACAACACTACCGTCGGGAACACGCACCAGAACGACGTTATCTTCCCAGTGACATCACAATAAAAATGATGTACCAGAATTTTATTGAAAAATATCCAAATATCAAGTCTGCGTATTATTTATATCGAGAAGTTGTCGCAACTTTAAATATTTCATTTGTAAAATTAGGACACGAAGAGTGCTGGTTGTGTGAATCATTGGACTTGCATTCAAAATCCACGTCTCACAAAAATGATGCATTGGTGGACAATCAAAATAAATACACTGCTGCCAGATCAGAATATCAAACTGATTGATTGTTTCAGAAATGATTTGCAAAAGGTAATAAAATATTATATTAATTATAAATGTTTTTAGAGTAAGATCCCAGAGCAATCAGACATAACTTATTGTCAGACAGATGAATCCTTAGAGTCTCAGTAGCGTCTCGCGTGCTTTGAATACCTGCGTATTTATGAAACTTGCTGAGTGACACCTGGGCAGGTACCAGGTGAGAAAGGTAACTAAAAATAAGAGCTATTTAATTTAAATTTACATAACTGATTTTTATACATATTTTGTAGAATATTATTTTGAAAATACTGTAATAAGTGTCAGACACTTGTCATGGACCAGAACTTTTGTCAGACGCTTTAAAGCTCCACTAAAACTAAATGAATTTTTTACTCTGAGGCTCATGCGCACAGCACTCTCGCGCTCATACTTCTGGTTAACTAATTTTTGTGTTTGAGGGATGTTTGGTCATTTATTTTGTCTGACTGAATAAATATAACTTTATTATAGTTCCATTAATAACATATTTAAAAATCAGACATGTAAAAGTAAGTAAAGTTCATTTAATTTTAGTGGAGCTTTAATGTGTCTGACAAAAGTTATATATTATTATATCCAAACTGTGTGGACACATGCCTAAAAGCAGACAAACGTTTTGGAATAATTTACCAACTTCAATGGAACCTAGAACTTTAGATGATTAATAAAACTAATTATGACTTTATGTTATTTTGTTTATCTTAATAAACTATAACTTTAATTAAGATAAGACTTTTTACTTTACCTTATTTTCATGATTTGTAAGGATTAAATGTCGTATCTATCAAAAGTCTAATTTCAAATACTGTGAAAGAAAATTGCACGCACTCATTAAATTTGTACTCAAAAAATATATTGCTATGTTGTACCAATATTTTAAATGAGTCATTATAGTTGATGGCAATTAATCAAATCTAAAACATCGAATATCTCAAAATAGGGATTTTGTCAGTTATGACTTCCATTCTTAACAGGGCAGTATAGATAGTAGATAGTTAACATAGATGTTTTAGTGTTGAATATTCGGGTGATGATACCTAGATATTCTAAATTAATATATCATAAAAATGAAATAATCAATCAAATATTAAACAAATACCAAATGTGCACAGCCTTTTACACAGATGCATCAAAAGATTCTTAAGGTACAGGTGCGGATTTTATTGTCCCACTACAAGTAAAATAAACATTTAAATTGAGTAAGAAAACATAAACAAGAGCTGTAAGGATGAAGAAGAAAATATCCTTAGTAATACGAAAATTTAACGGCCATTATATCGTAGAAGCAGATAACACCGTAGCAGATTGAAATGATTGGAATCTACTTAACCCAAACGAAAGACCAACTATCACTGAAGAGGTTGCCCAAGCTATTAAAAAGCTTAAAAATAATAAAGCACCAGGAACTGATCACATTTGTAGTGAGCTCTACAAGAATGGTGGCGACGCCCTGCTACAAGCACTGTATAAACTTTTACTTCTTGTCTAGTAAAATGAGACCATGCCCTGTGAGTGGTCTCAAGGCATTGATATGTCCGTTACATAAAAAGGCGATCAGCTCCAGTGTGATAACTATAGAGGCATAACCCTGTTAGCAACAGCTTACAAAATACTAGCAAATATTCTCCAGAATATTTCCAGCGAATTTACTCTCTAGAAAAATCAACAATTGACCAGATTTCCCAAAATTGGAAACGGCGGCGAAACAGGTCAGTCTAGTCATCAACGAAGAAAAAACCAAGTACATGTTGGTTAATAAGGATCCTATAGCAAATAAGGAACGGTAAACAGTATTTGGAAGTCATATCTTTAAACGTGTGGACAGCTTCACATACCTTGGCTCGCTAATGACTGCTACCAATAAAACAAGCTAAGAAATTATAAGACGAATAAACTTTACTATGAACTCCAAAAACGATTCCTCTCACGAAATATCCAAAGAAAAATTAAAATTATTATATGCAAAACACTGCTGAGGCCGGTCCCGATATATGGGCGGAAACATGGACTCTAACGCAAAAAGATAAAAGACTTCTGGGAATATTCGAGTATAAGATACTCCGCAAAATATTTGGAGCTATAAACGATCAAGGGCAGTAGCGCAAAAGATTTAATTTTGAATTATAAATAATGAACTAGATATCGTAACGTTCATTAAAACACAGCGGCTTAGAAGGGCCGGGCACATAATACGAATGGCTGACAACATGATTGCTAAAAAGCTAACGACAGGAACATGTATAGGAAGGAGAAGCAAAGGCCGAAGGTTCGATGTAGTTGAGACCGACTTAGGGATACTAGAGATCCGAAGATGGAAACACGTTGCCAGAAACTGAACAGAATGCCGAATAATCTTAGAGCAGGCCAGGATCCACAGAGGATTGTCGAGCCATCCTTAAAAAAATCTAAGTTTACGGTCTCTACAATGTTATGAATCTTTTGGCACTAAATAATAAACGTGTTTTAGATTTTATTTTATTTTCCATATTTCAGTCTAAAATTAAATTGTAGAATAACTAGTTTAGGCTTATTTAAATCTCTTTTCTTTTATTTATATACATGCCTTACCGTGGTCTACCCAGTATTTGTTTAAAGAAAATTCTCAGAATGACTCCTGGGCGAGAAGTGTGAACCTTGGCCTAATCCCAAAATGCTTATGCTTATTATGACTAATATTTTTCAAAATACAACATTTTGTTAAAAAAAGTTTGTTTTAATCATAAAAAATTGGTCAGCCTTATGATAACCTAAAAACAAAAAGTTAGACTTAATACTTACTTCGTTTCTGGCTACATGGACTAATCCTAAAGCCAAAAAAAAAGACAAGCGGATGCCCCGGCTTGCCTCCTATTTAATATTGCTCTGGAAAAAGCACTCCGACGCACATGAATTGGAGACTGCGCCGGCGGTTCTATTTCAAATACTTACTTACTTACTCCGTGCCGTTACAACCCATCGTGAGTTTTAGCCGACTTGACAACATGCCTCCACTGTTTTCTGTCTTGAGCAACCTCCATCTAATTCTCCACGTCCATAGTGCTTAGGTCTCATGCTATATTATCTCGCCACCGGAGACGAGGACGTCCTCGTGATTTCCTTCCAGTTGGGACTTCCTCCCACACCAGTCTTGTCACATTTTTGTATAATTAATATATTAATTTATTTCTAATCCCTCTACCCCTGCAGATGATACGCCGATGGTCGTGTTTACGATCAGAAATTTTTATTGGAACACTACCGGAATATGACTAAAGGATCTACCTAAGTATTTATTTAGAGACGCCGGTCTGGCGAATCCTTAGCTAATCCTCTTTTTCATAAAAGCGGTAATTGTCGTCGAACGCCCGTTATAATGTTTTTCGGGAAAAACCTAATCTAGGAGATTTGATATTCCATCACGTTTTTAGGTAGAAGTATACCGTTATGTTCAATGTTAATTAGAACTTTTTACCTTCTCAGAAATACATACAGCTGGCCTATCATTTTTGGGGGGAAGATACCCTCACCTTTTCTTGGGTAGCTTGGTAAAATTTTAGAGGAACCAAGTCACTTCTCGGAGGGCACTCGTAGAGAAAACGACTTATCGGTGGGCATCCGTCGAGTTAAGACGCTTAGTTCACAATATCGTATCTGCTACCTTACCGTCTCTGTGCATTTTCTTTATAAGTGTGTATACACTTGCTTATTAGAGTTTTTTTTTATCTTACACTATATTAGTTTAAGTATAGTTGTAAAGCACCTTCAAGGGTAAATAAATTCAGTGTTTAATACCAGTACAGTATTAACTTCAGTGAATTAAAGCAGCAGCCTTCAGGAATAATTACTGTAAGTGACATAATTTTAATATATCCACCTATCTGGGCAAGTAACATGGTATAGCATCATATCATCTCCCATTATCTGGACGTATCGAACGATCATACATGTCTTCAAATGTAATTGAGAGTAGCTACTGAATTTTGCAGTCAATTAAAGAACATTCTATATTTTTTTGTTACGAACCAAATAATCGACTTAACCAAGTGTGGTTTGGTTAAATTTTTATGTTTTCACGTCAGTAAACTTTTTTGTATTTTTGTAAATTTAAATTTTATTAATTTTTGTTATCTTTTGTGTTTATTATAATTTGTATTCAATTTTATTTGCTATAATATCTCGAGATTCGCCAAAACTTTATTTGTGCATGCTTGTGATATACTTATATCTTTGTAAGGGTATTTTTTAATTATCTTTCTGCTATTTTTTTTATGTATACCTACCACCATTTTATAGTTGTTGGTGTATTTTTATTACTTGGGTTGCATTCAGCAGCGTCGTAATTTTGTTGTTGTTTAATATATTGTTATTGTTTTATGTAAGTATTTTATTTGTCGACTCCTAACAACGTTCCCTGATATATTTGCTTTTTACCTTTAAATATAACCATACCTTTGACCAGTAGAAAGATCAGGCTTATTAAGTTTCGTAGGTAAGTAAGTGTAATACCTTATATATTTATTTTTTGTTTATGTAGAGTGTTAACCAAATTTATTTAATAATTAACTGTGATATCTTTTCTTGGGTTTGGTCTCAGAACCTAAACATCTTTCCTTATCTCTTTTCTTTTTTAAGGTTTCTTAATTTTCTCCTTAAACCCCAAAAAATTAAGTGACGCCCTGTTCCCTATCTTATCTTATCTTTGGTAATTATACCCATCTATCTTTTTGTTTATTTCTGTATCTTTTTCTAATATCTCCTATCGTATCTTTACTTATTTCGTCCGTTGGACCCATTCCTGGTTCCAAAAGCTAGTTTCGAACCCACGACTCGCTCTCCACCAACCATCTGGCTGCCGTCCGCAGTGTCTCCATTGGTGACCTTTCTAGCACCATCCAAAAAAGGTTTCCGAGGTTACACATATTTTTATGGCGCCCAACGTGGGGCTTATATCCTTTTGTTTTTTTTTCCTTGTCCGTTGCTTTTGCGTGTCTTTCACATTTTTATGTCCCGGCATTTTTACCTAATCATTTTCGTTGCTTTCTCTATACATTTATATAACACCAAGCTACGAGAACCCCGATCAGCTTCCGTGTTCTATTTCTATTTAGTTCTTCTTCTATTTTGCTTTATCTCTATCTCAGTATTCCTTATTTTCTTCTTTCGTTCCGTCTGGTAAACACACTACAAAAGTTCTCCAGATTTATGTATAAATTTTGGAATTAAACCTGATCTTTCTTTGGTATATTTGACTATTTTTATATTTTTTTATTACCTGTAGACTTAAATTAAAAAATGAATAATTTTGAAGTCAATTTTCTTACTTCAGAGGAACTTAATTATGAGTTAAAAATCAGAGGAACTGTTACGAGTAGAGAAATAAAAGAAAGGAGGAAAATCCTCAAGAGATTGTTAGTTAGGGACAACAGCAATCAATTATCTTTAAATACCTTAGATTATGATAACGAAAAGACTGCTATTAAAAATTCTATCGATAAGATTTCAAAGTTAGTTGAAGAGTTTGAAGGTTCTTCAACAGATTCTTGTTTTCGCCAAGTCAAATCACGACTTATTCATTTGTTAGGTAGAATAAATCGTCTCCCTATTCCCGAGACCGATTCTGAGGAATCTATTTCTTTTCGAAATGAATCTAATGCTACCTGTTTGTTATTGGAGCAAGAGATGAATGATAAAGTCATTCCTTTAGCTTCTAGTTCTTCTTCTGTCGGGTATGTCTCTCCTGCTGCTCCGCAGATAATACATGTTTCGACTCCCGATTCAAATATCTCCCAATATTCCATATTTAAATGAAATTTTAAATTTAATGGTGATCCCAAGACTGTGTTTGATTTTATTGAACGAGTTAATGAGTTATCTGAGTCCCGTAATGTCCCGAAAGATATTTTATTTAATTCGGCTATTGAATTTTTCTCTGGCGATGCCGCGGTGTGGTTTCGCAGTATTAAGTCCTCAATAAATTCTTGGGATGGACTTGTTGAAGTTCTTAAATCTACTTTTTTATCTCCCGATTTCGACAAAGATCTTTGGGATCAAATCAAAGGTCGCAAACAAAAACGTAGCGAGCCTATCGTAATTTTCGCCGCGCAAATGCTATCCCTTTTTAATCGTTTATCTCGAGAAGCATCCTAATCCACAAAGTTAAGGATTATTCGTAAAAATATCTTACCTGAGCATATTCCTCATGTCATTTTAGAAGACATTAATACCGTTAGTGAACTAACTCAAATTGTTAAGAAGTTGGAAGATGCTAACCCTTCATTGTCGGCCAAGTTCTTCCAAAATTCTAAAATCTCTGTTGTCGAGACTGATACTCCTCAGTCAAAGCGTCATTCTCACAACAATGCCTCAAATGCCTTATCTTCTCCATCTGCCTCTAATCACGTATCTAATTCATCTAATTCGAATGATAAAAACACTTCGAAAGTAGCTACCTGTTGGAATTGTCAAAAAACAGGTCATATCTATCCCGTCTGTAAAAAGGAACGACAACACAAGTTCTGTTACAAGTGTGGTAATCCTAATGTGACTGTCCATACCTGTAAAAAATGCCGCATGCCTTCAAAAAACTAGTACGTCGAGTTTGTTCTGTCGGTGCAATCTCGTTACCTTTCCGTCCTAATAAATCCGACGTTAGAATTCAAAATAATTGGAAACAGTGGTTAAAGACCGTCAAATATTTTTATCGTAATAGTGTTACGAAAATTGCCGCCCCGGTGCTAATTAATAAAATTAGCGATTCTAGGCCGCATATTTCTGTCTCAATTTTTGTCGAGAACTTTTACAGTCCTTCTAGATACTGGTTGTTCTATAACTATTGTTGGCGCAAAAGGCATTAAATTCCTTGAATCCAACAACTTATCTGTTGATCCATCTCAACATCAAAATGTTTCATTAGCTGACGGCTCTAATCGCGCTGTTACCGGTGTAGTCGATCTCCCTATCTTAGCTAACGATGTTTGTCATGTCATCAAAGCACTAATCGTACCTACGTTACCTTATACCTTTATCCTCGGTAGCAATTTCGTTAAGACTTTCTCTCTTATAATAGATTTTTCTAAAAATACTTGGCTTACCGGCGATAATGATCCACAAACTTTTACCGATATCGATAATGAGCTCGATGAAATATCTTTATGTACTATCGATCATTTAAACCCCACTCAAAGAGATGTCGCGACTAGTACTATCGAATCTTTCTCCCAAGTTAGCAATATAAATGGATTAGGCCACACGGATAAAATCCAAATGAATATTGATACTGGAGACGCGAAACCTTTCAAAAAACGCCCGTTTCCCATGTCTCCCTATATGGCCAAAATTCTCAACGAAGAATTAGACGAAATGCTTAGTTTAGGTGTTATTGAACCTTCTAATAGTCCGTGGTGTTCACCGGTGCTATTAGTCAAGAAAAATAACGGCGAGTACCGCTTTTGTTTCGATGGTAGAGCTCTCAATGAGGTAACTAAACGAGACTCTTACCCTTTGCCTAATATTGATAGGATCCTTTCGTTACTGAAAGGTACCAAATTTATAAGTTCCGTTGACTTGAGAAAAGCTTTCTGGCAAATACCTTTAGATCCCTCTTCGAGAGAAAAAACTGCTTTCAGTGTCATCGGTAGAGGTTCCTTTCAATTTACTGTCATGCCTTTTGGATTATGTAATTCGGCTCAAACTCAACAGAGATTAGTCGATGCAATTTTTGGTCCTAAATATGAACCGAACATATTTTGTTATCTTGACGACATCATCATTTGTTCCGATAATTTCGAAGAACATATTAAATTATTATCTGAGGTTAAAGATAAGTTAAAAGAGGCCAATTTAACTATCAATGTTGATAAGTGTGAATTTTTCAAGTCTGAATTAAAATTTCTGGGTTATATAGTAGGTGATAATCTTTTAAGGACTGATCCGGTAAAAGTCTCTGCCATGATTAATTATCCCCGTCCAAAAACTTTTACGGAAGTTAAAAGATTTGTTGGAATGTGCTCTTGGTACAGGCGATTTATAAATAATTTCTCGACTCTTGTCTCTCCTATAAATGACCTATTAAAAGGTAAAAAGAAGAAACAGTCGGTAGACTGGACTGATTCCGCTGAAAACTCCTTTATTTTAATTAAAGAGGCTCTTATCTCTGCCCCTGTTCTAACTCAACCTGACTTTCTAAAACCTTTTGTTATTCAATGTGACGCTAGCGATACTGGGTTAGGAGGTGTCTTAACACAAACCGTCGATGGCTCGGATGTAGTTATTGCTTATGCTAGTCGTACCTTATCTAGGGCTGAACGAAACTACTCTGTCACCGAGAGAGAATGTTTAGCCGTAATTTTCGCTATTGAAAAATTTCGTCCCTATATCGAAGGAGTCAAATTTCAGGTAATTTTTCAAAATCAAATCAGGCAATGCGTTTACGTCAGCATGATTTTGATCTTATCCATCGGAAAGGAACTTCTCATATCGTCCCGGATGCACTAAGTCGCATGTTTACGAATGAGTCTCTCTCCGAAAAACCACAACTTTCTTATCTGGAAGTCGACAAGGACCGAATTGATCCTTGGTTCGATGATTTTCGCTCTAAAATTTTATCAGAGCCCAATAAATATCCTCAGTGGAAAGTAGAGGATGATTTTGTTTTTAAATTAATTCCTTCCGAATTACCTGTTTCCACTAATAATAAAGAGTGGAAAATTTTAGTACCGAAACCCCAAAGAAATGATATTATCACTTCTTGTCACGATCCTCCTACCTGTGCACATCTTGGCTATTTCAAAACTTTAAATCGTATTCAAGAGTTATATTATTGGTCCAAAATGCGGAAAGATGTACTTCGTTTTGTTAGGTCTTGTAAAATCTGTGGAGCTCAAAAGATGTCGACTTTGGCTCCCATGGGTTTAATGGGACGAGAAAAATACGCTAGGTTCCCTTGGCAAATAATTGCCGTAGATCTTATTGGTCCACTTCCTCGCTCAAAAAGAGGATACACTTTTCTTCTTGTTGTTACCGACTGGTTTTCGAAATTTACGTTGATTCATCCTTTGCGGAAAGCTACCACGCAAAATATCATTAATTTTCTTGAAAATGACGTTTTTCTTATGTTCGGAGTCCCTCAATTTCTTATATGTGATAACGCCCGAAATCTTAATAATTCTTCGTTAAAGAATTTATGTAGTAAGTATAAGGTCCAAAAAATATGGTTTAATGCTGTCTATTCGCCTCAGTGCAACTTTGTTGAACGTAGCAATAAAACCATAGGAACTGCTATCAGGTGTTATATTAAAGATCATTCCGATTGGGATAAAGAAATTCCAAAAATCCGTCAAGCTATAAATACCGCTAGACATGAAGTCACTAAATATACCCCATCTTTCCTTAATTTTGCCAGGTATGTCCCTATTGCCGGTAACTATTATTCTTTATCTGCCGATAATTTGATATCTACCGTTACTTCAGAGCAACATGACAAATATGTTTGTGAAATACGAGGGTTAAGTGAAGTATTTGATGAAATACAACTTAATCTGAATAATGCGTACCAACGCAATGCTAAAACGTATAACTTACGGCGACGCGATGTTCAATTTCACGTCGGTGATACAGTTTGGCGACGAAATAAGGTTCTATCAAAAGCCGTCGATAAGTTTATGGCTAAGTTAGCACCCAAATATATCTTATGTACGGTAGTCAAAAAGCTGTCTCCCCTTGTATATACACTGAGAAATCCCGATGGTTCAAATGCTGGGAACTGGCATATTAAAGATTTGAAACCATATCTTAATGATTCTGATAATTCGTCAGGTGATGATGAATCCGATCAGGATTAGTTTGTTTTTTTATCATATAACATTATCTACCATCCTATATATATATTTATATGAATATTTTTCTCTTCTATCTTCTCTCGTCTACCTCCTCGATTGCCCACCAGAAGTCACATATCTTTGAGTACGGTTAGGTGAAAAATATCACCATACCGTTATCTATTAGATCGGCTAGTGAGATAATTACTTGCTGGTCTCTAGTATCTTACCTATTCAAGTGAAAAATCACTTGAATTATCTTTGAGCCAAAACTCATTACCTTACCGATAAGTGAGAAATCACTTAAATTATCTTTGGGTAAAACTCATTACCTTACCGATAAGTGAAAAGTCACTTAAATTACCTTTGAGTAAAGTTTAATTTATCTTTGCTCGCTATCTTATCTTATCTTCTTATCTATCTTATTTAGGTGGAAAACCACTTAAAATTATCTGTGCGAAAGCTCATTACCTGGTCAGTACGCGAAAAATCATTTGCTTACTGCACCGTTAAAGGGTAATAACTTTAATTACGTTATTATACTTTTATTATCTATATAGTAGTTATAGTAACTCCTTCATTATCTAGTATAAGTTTTTTTATTTGTATAAAAGACTGATACTCAATCCTCTATGGATTTATTAACCCCGAATGGCGATAAATTACTTTTGCTCTGTCATACAGCCAGTGATAAATCAAGCTACCATGTGTGAATCATGAGAATAAAATTCTCGACGCAAAATCTTTTTTTCTTCTATATTTCGGAATCTGTTTTGACCTTACTAGTTGTCACGAGAGGAACGGCTAGGATGATGATCTGGGATTCGTCCGCTAGGGACCTGTTGAGCTTTTAAGGAAGACAGACACATTCCTCTTAATTCTTCTTACCCTTTCATTCTTTTAGTACTGATGTTGTCTACAGACCCCTTTCCCTGATATGACTTAGAAGTTTTCTTTATGTCAACTTCAACCCGATTGTGACTTTACCGATTGTGGCCCTAAATTAAATTTAGGCGTGTGATACGCGAAGCTATCAACTGGCAACCAGGTACTTAATTTCTTTCTTTCTTCTTCTACTCTTATTAATGCTAGTTGAGTTTTATTTAATTCTTTTCGACTTTCACTTTGGTATATGCTTTCCATTGTGATTAGGATTTTATCCAGTGTTGTTATTTAAGCCATTTCGATATCTTGTTTTTAATTAGAGATTTCCTAAAAATATCTCGTTCTCTAATTTATCTTAACGAATTACTGATGAGTACTGATCTCGATGTTATCTCTTAAATAGGCATTTCTTTTGTATCGAGGTTTACCTTAAATAATTTTATTATCTTGACGTTTGGTTACATCATTTCTTAATGATGTTAACGTCTTCTATATCTTATACTTCTTTTCGAGGCACGTTCTTCGAATTGTTTAAAGGGTATATAAAAAAATGTATCCTTAGGTTTTGATCGGAAACCGTTTTCTTTCTTCTTCTTCACCAGTTTCCTCTCTTAGGAGGGGGCTGTGTAACATTTTTTTATAATTATTATATTAATTTATTTCTAATCCCTCTACCCCTGCAGATGATACGCCGATGGTCGTGTTTACGATCAGAAATTTTTATTGGAAAACTACCGGAATTTGACTGAAGGATCTACCTAAGTATTTATTTAGAGACGCCGGTCTGGCGAATCCTTACCTAATCCTCTTTTTCATAAAAGCGGTAATTGTCGTCGAACGCCCGTTATAATGTTTTTCGGGAAAAACCTAATCTAGGAGATTTGATATTCCATCACGTTTTTAGGTAGAAGTATACCGTTATGTTCAATGTTAATTAGAACTTTTTACCTTCTCAGAAATACATACAGCTGGCCTATCATTTTTGGGGGGAAGATACCCTCACCTTTTCTTGGGTAGCTTGGTAAAATTTTAGAGGAACCAAGTCACTTCTCGGTGGGCACTCGTAGAGAAAACGACTTATCGGTGGGCATCCGTCGAGTTAAGACGCTTAGTTCACAATATCGTATCTGCTACCTTACCGTCTCTGTGCATTTTCTTTATAAGTGTGTATACACTTGCTTATTAGAGTTTTTTTTATCTTACACTATATTAGTTTAAGTATAGTTGTAAAGCACCTTCAAGGGTAAATAAATTCAGTGTTTAATACCAGTACAGTATTAACTTCAGTGAATTAAAGCAGCAGCCTTCAGGAATAATTACTGTAAGTGACATAATTTTAATATCTTCACCTATCTGGGCAAGTAACATGGTATAGCATCATATCATCTCCCATTATCTGGACGTATCGAACGATCATACATGTCTTCAAATGTAATTGAGAGTAGCTACTGAATTTTGCAGTCAATTAAAGAACATTCTATATTTTTTTTGTTACGAACCAAATAATCGACTTAACCAAGTGCGGTTTGGTTAAATTTTTATGTTTTCACGTCAGTAAACTTTTTTGTATTTTTGTAAATTTAAATTTTATTAATTTTTGTTATCTTTTGTGTTTGTTATAATTTGTATTCAATTTTATTTGCTATAATATCTCGAGATTCGCCAAAACTTTATTTGTGCATGCTTGTGTTATACTTATATCTTTGTAAGGGTATTTTTTAATTATCTTTCTGCTATTTTTTTTATGTATACCTACCACCATTTTATAGTTGTTGGTGTATTTTTATTACTTGGGTTGCATTCAGCAGCGTCGTAATTTTGTTGTTGTTTAATATATTGTTATTGTTTTATGTAAGTATTTTATTTGTCGACTCCTAACAACGTTCCCTGATATACACTACTCAACAATTGAAGTGGATAATTTTAAAATTCCTAAAATTAACATATAAAACTATTTTTTAAATAATTGCTTGTACTATACTCTATATGCTATCTTTATTGCCAATTTTTTTTTTGCATGTGATTTTTTTCTCCCTATTCTTATCGACCCTTATCCCGTACAAAGAGAGACATGTTGTTCCAAACATGAATATATCATTCGTATAAAAGTGCTTGTATTGGCTTTACCAGTTGTCAATAAGTCAAGAAATCTATTTATCTCAAAAACATTATGTCGCAAAGACGTTTAAAACTAGTGCAGCTCGAGAAATTAGTTCGTTGGATCCAACAAGGCATAACTCAACAAGAGGCTGCTATGAGGCTAAATGTGTCGCAAAGTGTGATAAGTCGTGCATGGAATTGGTATGTAGCAACTGGATCTGCAACATACAGGCATGGAGTAGGAAGAAAACGATCTACAACTCGTCGGCAAGACCGTTTTATAGTTCTGACGGCAAGAATAAACCCAACATTCATGGCTTCCAGAATTAACAGTATCTTCAGGCATGCTACTGGACGAGCGATTTCCAGTCAAACTGTCAGAAGACGGTTACATGCATCCAATTTAAGGGCTAGACGGCCCGCTACCCATCCACGACTAACTAGGGAGCAGCGTGCATGCAGATATCGCTGGGCGATGGAACACTATCAGTGGAATTTCGAAAATTGGAGGAATTGACTCTTTACTGACGAGTCCAGATTTCGTTTGTGTACGAACGATGGCCGAATATTGGTGTGGAGGGAAAGACGACAGCGTTAAAATGAAAATCTGAGAGTCCCAACCACTCTTTTTGAAGATGGATCCGTTTGCGTGTGGGGAGGCATATGTTTTGACGGTCGCACTGACTTAGTCGTCTTAATTAATGAGACAATGACTGCTACACAATATCGAGACAGAGTCATAGTACCAATAGTTGTTCCATTTTTTTGTGCAATAGGCGAGCAATTTGTTCTGATTTATGATAATGCTCGCCCTCACCGTGCGAGAATTGTCAACGAGCGTATAGAAGCTCAAGGCATTACAAAAATGGAGTGGCCACTGTGTTCACCTGATATGAATTGCATTGAACACGTTTGGGCCGAAATGTCTAGGCAACAAAACAGGCTCTTTCAACCGCCCCAAACCTTAGATCAGTTGGCCAATACATTACGTGCGATTTGGGAACGTATACCGCAGCAGTTCATCAATAATTTAATAAGAGCTCTTCCAAATAGAGTTAGAGCACTAAAGCGACACAGATGTGGACCCACACACTATTAATTTTTCTTTTCGGGATATTAGAAATTGAGTAGGAATAAAAATGTTAGGTTGTTAATTTTACAATTTTTGTTTATTTTCTATTTTTTTTTTTTTCTTAAAGAATTTCTTTCTTTCGGCTCATCTGTATAAAAATACGAAATAAAAATAAATCTTTATTTATATCACTCCATTTTTCTATTTGACCTTAGGAACAAAAAATAAAATACACATTTTCATAATATCCACTTCAATTGTTGAGAAGTGTATTTGCTTTTTACCTTTAAATATAACCATACCTTTGACCAGTAGAAAGATCAGGCTTATTAAGTTTCGTAGGTAAGTAAGTGTAATACCTTATATATTTATTTTTTGTTTATGTAAAGTGTTAACCAAATTTATTTAATAATTAACTGTGATATCTTTTCTTGGGTTTGGTCTCAGAACCTAAACATCTTTCCTTATCTCTTTTCTTTTCTAAGGTTTCTTAATTTTCTCCTTAAACCCCAAAAAATTAAGTGGCGCCCTGTTCCCTATCTTATCTTATCTTTGGTAATTATACCCATATATCTTTTTGTTTATTTCTGTATCTTTTTCTAATATCTCCTATCGTATCTTTACTTATTTTGTCCGTTGGACCCATTCCTGGTTCCAAAAGCTAGTTTCGAACCCACGACTCGCTCTCCACCAACCATCTGGCTGCCGTCCGCAGTGTCTCAATTGGTGACCTTTCTAGCACCATCCAAAAAAGGTTTCCGAGGTTACAGTCTTACTGTTCGTTCGTTAGAATGTCTTCTGAGGGGTCCTGCCCATTGGAGTCTTCTGGACTTTATTTCTTCCCAAAGATCTTCCTTAGGATTTTTCTTTCCCAAACACATAGTCTCTCTTTGTTTGCCTTTGTTATCGTCCACGTTTTGCTTCCATGCATCACAACGGGACGTATGATTCTTTATTAGACCTGTATCTTCGTACGTCTTGTTAGTTGTTTCGATTTTATAAGGTTTTGAAGAGCAAAAAGACATCTGTTGTCGGCCAGGATCCTGTTGTTTATTTCTTGTGATCCGTTATTGTCTTCAGTTATTGTTGTTCCAAGATAGTTGAATTCTCTAACGCGCTCAAAGTTAAAGTCATCGATGGTGGCCGAAGTGACCGATTCTGTCTCTGCTTTGGTTATTGCGGCTCATATACATATATTTCTTCTTATTTTCGTTGATTTGGAGCCCCATCTTCTCTGCTTTCTTCTCGAACCTTACGAAAGTCTCCTTCATCCTTAATCGTGTGTTTCCTATTAGATCGACATCGTCTGCAAATGCCAGTAGTAAGTTTGGTCGTTCTCGATGAAATACTGTATTCGGTTTTTCGATTCTTGCACTTCTGATTATGTGTTCCAGAGCTAAGTTGAATAGTTGAGTGTTGTTGTCGAACTCTCACCTTACATCGTAACCGTTCCATACACATCCGTATCAACCTGACTAGTTTTTTTGGAAAGCCAAGTTCCTGCATCGCTGTCCACAGTCTGGCCCTGCATACTCTATCAAATTAGGCTTGTTTAAAATTTATGAACATCTGATAAAGCTCACGATCAAACTCCTAGCATTTTTTCATTATCTGTTTTATTGTGAATATCTGGTCAATGGTAGAATGGCCCGGTCTAAATCTACATTGACAATCTCCAACGATTCCTTCTGTGTATGTTTTGGTTCTTTCTAGCAGAATGTTTGCAAGGATTTTGTAGGTGGTGTTTAGGAGTGTTATTCTCCGGTAGTTAGTACATTGCTTTTTGTTTTCTTTTTTGTGTATTGGTACAATAACCCGTTATTTCCATTCATCTGGCATTGTTTCTTCTCGCCAAATGTCTTAAATTAGCTTGTATATAGAACTGTAAAACGCTTCTCCTTCATGTTTAAGCACTCTGCAGGTATACCATCGCTACCTGGTGTCTTATTATTTTGAAGTTTTTTAATTACCTGTATTACTTCTTCGTATGTCGGGTATTGATCTTCTATTTCAGCTGTATGTACCTCTAAGTTTGATCTATTTCTTCTAGATTGGTCCTTCAATAGTTGATAGAAGTATTCCTTGCAGGTTTTTAGGATTTCCTTGTCATCAGTGATAAGCTTCCCGCTGTCGTTTTGAAGGTAGTTTCCTGTTCTTGCTTGGTACCCGGTCTTGATATCTAAAACTCCTTTGAAGAACTGTATCGCTTGTTTGTTTTTTCTTTTTTCTTCTGTATCTCTGATTATTTGTTCCTGATACTCCCGCTTCTTTCTTTTCATTAGTTTTCTTGTCTCTGTTCTTCTTTGTCTATACATTTCATTGTTGTCGTGCGAGTTTTCATTTTAAATAGCGTGCCTGGTGAAATTCCATTCCACTTGATATTAATTTTTAACCATGACGATATGGAAATTCTTAGAAGGAATAAAGAAAGATATTTAACGGTACTTTTAGGGGTACGAGCCCTGCACTACCTGCCTACATAATTTGAATATTATCAGGCAGTTCAGAACAAACTATTACAAAAGTCGGTCGCAAAATCTCGTAAGCTAAACTCGCTATATATAGCTCGAAAACACTCTCTTCGCTTATTAATATCTCATATTATGTATTTGTAACTAAGTAGTTACACTCGCATCACATTATTCATAGAAATTATCAAGTAAATCATTTATAGTAACCAGTGTTTTCTAAAACCGCAGATATAGTTTTCATATAAACAGTTAATTTATTCAAACCAGCAGTGTTGCCAGTAGTTCGCTTTAAACATAGAAACGACATTCCGCTAAGCAATTCTATTTGTAATTATATATAATAGTGAAAATAGCCTCAGTGAAAAGTGTAGTGAGATATTCCATATCACAGTGTTTTCGGACAGATATCAGAAATTGCTATTTAATCTTAGCATTAAATATAAGTTAGTGTTTAATCTGTTTTTCATTCCAGCCCCTGGGCTGGTGGTCCTTCCGCCTTTAATTCTTTAAACGAGCCTGTTTCCATTCCAGTGTCATTATTTAAAATAGATCGATATAAATCTTAGCACGTTGATGACATTGACACAAGGGGGTGTAGCAAGCGAGATGTTGTTCAATATTTCCTAGCTTGGGAACAGCGGCGAAACAGGTCAGTCTAGTCATCAATGAAGTCAAAACCAAGTACATGCTGGTTACTAAAGATCCTCTAGCAAATGAGTTTAGGTTAGGTTAGGTTTAATATGATTGGGTGCTTTACCATCCTTCCACTCGACCTAAGAGATCTATTGAGGCACATGCATAATTGTTCAAAGTTGTTTCTTTAGCCCAGCCTTTTTAACAAAGTCTATTATGATTGTGGGTGACACTTCTACAAAGTTGTAGGACTGGAGTTGGAAATACTCAAATGTATTAAACCTTATCCTATCCAGCTCGGGGCAGTTGTACAGAACGTGTTCCGCCATCTCGTCATCAGCTTGACACAATCTGTAATTCGCACTTTCTGCTAGTCCGATTTTGTTCATGTGACCCTTGAGGCGACAGTGCCCTATGAAGAGATCTACGACAATGCGCAGATCACTCCTATTCATATATAGTAGATCTTATGTTGTATTCAATCTATCTAGTCTGATAGTGTTTTTTTTGGCTGTGATTCTTGCTATGCCAACGACAGGTTCTGGGCTATGAATGTTTTTCTTTATCTAATGTTTCTGTAAAGAGTATCGGTATACACACTCCATGCAAAAGATTTTTTGCAAGGAAAAATTCTTTGGACTCGGAGCTTTCCGTTCTTCGATGTTTTCTTCCGTGGTCTGTTTTAGAAAGTTAACACTTTATACTTTATTTCTTAAGATGTGACCGAAATACTTAAGTTGGTTCTTTTATATAGTAAATCAAATTGTAATTTATCTACTTCTTCCGAGAAGGAAACTCTTGCTTTTGTATTCTGTCCATCCATGATATTCTAAGCCTCCCAGGATGACACCGCATTTCAAATAACTCCAGTTTCTTACAAATGGTATCATGTATATACATTTATGTCACAATATAAAATATTGAATAGATAACACAAAATAAAATTATTGGATTTTCAAAAATAGTATTAAAAATGTCGTAAAACATCACATTATTAAACATCACAGTATATTTAATATTCTCTATTTGTTGAACCTGTTTTTAAGACATTACAGTTAATTTTAAGTAAATAAAAAAGTCGCCTTTATTCACCGTATAAATGTTTAAAATTTCACACGATTAATCCACTTCTCCCACTCTAGAAAATATCGCTTTCAATACCCGCTAATAAACGCAACAGTAGCACGAAATCAAGAGTGGCGGCGTTTTAACGCATTACCATATTTTAATTGTCAAATGTTATAAATTTATCTGGGCCCACTTGATAGAAGGAAGTTTCACACGCTCCCGGATCTCGACTTTCAATTGTTAATATACCGGATGAAAGAGCTAATGAGGGTTCATCTGTTAAAAATGACACTGATATTTTTTTCTTTTTTACACATGCTCGATCTGGGGGTGGTTCATTGTTCGATGTTTTGGTTTGGATCGCGGAGATTGATTAATGTGACGTTAATTTTGGAGGCGTATGCATTCGTTAGATTTTACCAAGAGAAATTTAGGGCGTATAAGTGGCGATAATAGAGACCTTTTGACTGTTCTTTTAATTTTTAAAAGGCATGTGATATTAAATCACCATGACAAATTTGGTTTAAAACGTTTCATAAAACACCAAAAATTTCAAATACCTTACAAATATTATAACAATATATATATATATATATATATATATATATATATATATATATATATATATATATATATATAGATCTAGCGGTTAATGAGAGCTCCGTACTAAAACGGTATTATACTAACTCCAGGCGAATATACACCGTGTATATTATTATCTGGGTAGCGCTTTATGTGGACTCCGACCAACACGTCGGATTAAGTGGACTCTGTAATACGTTAAAACACTTTTGGGATCCGTATACATTTCTTTGCGTACCCAACTAAACTCCTCCGATGTTGCCAATAATTTGATTAGTTGTAGATTTTTAAATTTTACAGCAGGTACGTTTTGGAACTTCAAATTTATTTAAATATCATTCAATTTAGTCATCGAGAAATTTCACAAATACGTACTTGGTTAATGTAGTTAAATATTTTAATAATTATAATTTATATTACTTGCTTTAATTATAGATAAACTGAAATTAGTGTCTATTATAAACTTTGAATAGGCAAGTGTCCATGTTTATGTACTAGAATTTTTTTTAATACATTGGCACTGAAATATTTATTATATTATAAATGTACTTTCCGATGTTTCGATTGCTATAGTGTATGACTTACAATATTTGTTTCATCAAGCAGTAAAATTTAAATTATAATAATTTATAAATCAATCTTAAAATTATAATTTTTTACTGTCTAATTTAAATATTTCGATTTTTTAATGTAGGGAATTCAATATACTACTATACTTTAGATACACATAAACACATAGATATAATATTTCGGTGTCTTATGGTATAATTTTAGCCAACATATCTATTACAATTACATATAATATGTTCGGCCTTATCGTTTTAAATACTTTGTCGCTTGTGCAAGCTATCATTGTTTTCAATGTTAAATCATTGTTTTTTGTATCTTGCGTTGTCAGGCATATAATTTTTAATTTAGAAGTACATGTATGTATAATATTCTTTTTTCTGTCACTTGGTTTAAATATAGTACACTTACATTCTTCTTGCTTATTTATTTTTATTCGTAATACTTATAAAGTATGTAATAACGTACCCGTTGTTGCAAAAATCAACAACGGGTACGAAAGATATCAGGTATTAGGGGTAGTATTTGTCAATCGAAATGCCGCTTACGACATATTAAATTAGAGAAAATTTCTCCAAAAATTCTATGACGTCCCCTTAGATAAAAACATTACTTGTTTTATTCACAATCTAGATTGAATTGCTCTCTTCTGTTGATTTGCTTGTATTTGTTTTTCATTTTGTTGATTTTAAGTAAAACATTTTTCGTGTTCTCTTCACTTTGTTGAAGATGTCGCAGACGGGAGAGAGTTTCTTATGAGATCAATATCATTACCATATGCTACAAGTGCTTGGTACTTTGGGCCATTAATGGATTGCATTTTAAATAGGCGATTTCTATTTTAGTAAGCTGTTCTTTAATTTTTTGAATATTTGAATTGAGAATCTGTATATTATTCGACTGTTTTATAACAGTGTTTCTTGTGTTATAGAATATAGTGCTGTTTATATAGTGCTGTTTAATATTAATAAAGTTCAAGCAACAATTCATATATGCAATAACTTGGTACTGATATCTCTGCTCCCCCATACCAGGTAGCAGTCCCGAAAACATTAAAACTGCTACACTCATGCTTCCTATTATCCAACGATTAGCCAGTCCAGGACTATACCCTTATTATGGTACTAATATTGCTGCTGTCCCTTATAAGTGAATAAAATATGCAAGGAAGGTTTTGGCAATTTAATAGGATTTTTTATGTTAGAATATTATTACTCCGAGAAAGTGAAAAATATCCATTTGTTATACGGATTTAATCTATAGATGAAATATTAGAATGCTATTAGCAGCAAATAATATGGCAGATAATATGCTGGAATTAGCAGTAGCATGTACTAACAGTGGCCATACCTAGTCCACTGTTAGTACATGCTTTTAGAAAAGAGAAAGCCAACTTATCCAATTTAAAAGCAGACAAAATCAATTCCAAATATGGATCGTAAGCCAATCCCTTATGTAAAGACTCTAAAGTAATAATTAGTGAAACTGTAAGCCAACAGCATAAAGTGCTGGTACTAGATATACAAGTAAAATATGAAATAAAACCAAAATATCGAGAAGAGTCACAAAAACAATTAATTGACGTTAACAAGCGACAAAGTAGTTCAATTTAGAACAGAAATAAAAAAAGAATGTGTTGGAATATGGAAAAAGGTCATAATGAAATTTGGAGAAATGTGTCAAAAATTATTAAAGAGGGTGTAACTAAAATACTTGAAAAAATCTCAGAAAATTGACTTAAAAATTGGTAAATATAGATAGTCAGACGATGTTTAAGACAATATAAAACACAAGAGAAGATTATATAAGGAGGGACAAGAAAAAATATCAGAATAAGATTATCAAAAGTATCAAATAGATAAAGAGGAAGCAAATGTGCGGTAGCACAATCTAAGGTAGGAGCGCATGAAAAGCTGTACAATGAACTGAGTACTAAGAAAAAAACATATACAAAATTGCTAAAAGTGGAGCAAAGAAAACCAAAGATTTTAATCAGATTAAATGTATACGAAATAAATACATTAAACTATTTATGCAAGGAAAGGATGTAAAAAATAGCTACAAGGAGTTCTTTAACGACCAATTAAACTAAGAGTTTGAGAAAGCATCTATAGAGGCAACAGAGACAGTAATAGCAATGGTGCCGAAAATGACGACCGCGGAAGTAATTTAAGAGCTACATAAGATGAAAAAAGAAAAGGCATAGGTCCTGATGGCATCCCTGGATATATATGATCAGCATTAGGAAAATCAGGAACAAGTTGGCTAACAGGACTATTTAATAGAATTTTGAAAGTAAGGCGAATACCGGATGAATGGAGAAGTAGCATTTTAGTACCTGTATACAAAAACAAAGTAGATGGTAAACTCTGTACAAACTATAGAGCCCTAAAACTACTCTGTAACACCATGAAACTATGGGAGAGAATAATTGATAGTAGGATACAGGAAGAAACAGAAATATTCAGTTTAAATTCATGCAAGGCAAATCAACAACGGATGCAATTTTTATCATAAGGCAAGTAATGGAAAACTAATGTTAGAACAAGTGAGGGTAAGACTGATAAATTTCATTTGAGAATAGTATTGCATCAGTGGTCAGTGCTAATCCCTTATCTCTTCTAATTAGTGTTGGAAAAATTAACGAAAACATGTCAAGGAGATATTTCTTGGTGCCTGATGTATGCTAACGATGTGGTGTTAGTAAGAGATAAGGAGAGATAATTGAATTAATGATTGAGACAATGGAGATGGGCGCTTGAGCAAAAGGTCTAAAAATAAGGCAAACAAAAACAGAGTATTAAAGTGTGCATTTAAAAACCAACTTCAGCTTTACTTTAAATCAGGTTATATTTATTTATATAAGTTAATGAAACCAATAATAAAAAAAGGAGCTGATTCCAAACCGATAATTTTTATTCAGAGATAAAAAGTATCTCATGATTAATTGAATATACAGAATTATCGATATAACTAAGTAAGAAACTTGTTGAGAAATACGTTTTAGAAAAAAAAATTGTGCTAGTCTTTTTTGACATTGCTTAGGCCTTTGCTAAAGTATAGCATGGAAGTTTAACCTACAAATAGTATACCTATTAGAGCCTAAACTAAACGAGTCCAAATTAGTTCACGTCAAGTTTATACATCTGAAAATCTAAAACATTCAATTTACAAAAAACGATGTCTAAATACCTTATGCATCTTTAACAATTACCTGTACCAATGAGACCTGTACTTGAGACTTCTATAGTATATATTAAAAAAAAGGGAGGAACTAAATTATCAGAAAATGTATCCGCAACTCCTATAGTCATTAACTTGGTACTGATATCTCTGCTCCCCGATTTCAGTAAGCAGTCACCAAACCATTAAAACTGCTACATCCATGTTTCCTATTATCCAACGATTAGCCAGTCCAGGACTATATGCATTATTATGGTAGGTACTGATATTGCTGCTGCCCCTCATAAATAAATAGAATATGCAAGGAAGTTTTTGGCAATTTAATACGGTTTTTGTGTGTTACACTATAAATTCTCCGAGAAAGTAAAGAATATGACTATCCGCTATCCGAATTTAATCCATAGATTAAATATTAAAATACTATAGAATAATGCTATTACCAGCAAAAAAAAACGGTATAATAGTAACGATAAAACCAAATAAATATTTATTAACAGACAAAAGAGATGATGTAGAATAGAGCATATAACGCAACAATAGACCTATAAAATTTTGAAAAATTGGGGCGTTTTAGATATCGCAGATAACGTTGTCACATAAGAGATAAAAGGGAAAATTCAGGTAGCAAACTGATATATGTATCACCTCATAACACTTTTAAATCCAGAAGTGTAATGCGAACTACTAAAATCAGGATATATAAAATAATGTAAGTAAAACTCAGGTATTACTGAGATCAGGATTGCTAGAAAAGCCCTCAGAAGTGTTTTACGACCGGGAACTAATGCTAAGGTCAAACAGGTATATAAAAATTGCACCGTCGTACAAGAAATTAAATCTCAACGCTAAAGTTATTGTTTTGCACTTTGTCTTCATTTGTGATCTTATTCATAACATAATTATCTATTTCTTTCTACGACGCTCAATCGGCTCTTATTTTATTTTTTCATTGTTTGTGTTTTACTTACGTACGTAGATTCTTATTTTTTTACTGCGGGATGTATTTTTGGATTTAATTTTTTTGCTTAAAACGTAGCAATTGCCAGCTTGTATTCTGTTGTTATTCTCTTTTGTAGTGTTTTTGTTAAAAGTGCTTTTAAATTCCAAATATTTAGACCGATGAAACATTTCAAAGTGATAGCCATATATTTTTTTATTATCGTTGATTTGGAGGACCCTTTTTTGCGCTTTTTTCTATTTAATGTATTAATGTTTTTTGCTTACCAATAATTATTTTCGCTACTATATTAAACTTATCGTCGAAGGTCCGTATAATATGAGAACCTTAATTATTAAACTGTGAGATTTTCTGTATTTGCTTTCCGGGAGATGCTCTCCAAAACGATGGTAAACACGATTGGAGACAGGGCATCTTCCTGTTTGAGGTCACTGGACATTTGAAAGTAAGTTGGCAGTTACTTTTCTTATGTATGCCTAGTTCTTCCATAGCATTTTAGTTACAATCTTATAATTATATCATATGTTTGTTGAAAATCTATAAATAACTAGCTTAATGTTTTTTTTTTATTCCCAACATTTTTCATTAAGTATATAATAGTGAATATTTGATCAACGGTTCATTGAATTTTCCTAATTTCGCATTAATCTTTCCTAATTTCACATTTGTGGTTGCTGGATGTCAAAGAAGACACCATTTTCCATAGCGGGTACTATGATTCCAATGGGGTAAAGTACAACCTACATATTTGTTGCCAAAATTACTTTGCTGCTGTATCGAGTACCGTTTACTGGTATATGAATTTTGTTACGAATTTATACTGTGTGCTGAACTTTATTAAATCTTTTACCGCGAATTGAAAAGCATGTTTTAACCTTTATTTGTAACATTTTTCGTTACCGTTTAGTGAAACATTATACGTTTATCTAAATAAGTATTTTTGCTTTACATTGATATTTATGTGACAATTAGCTGTAAAGTCATTAGTCTTTCCTGTCGTGTCATATTTTCTTGATTTTTTTGTAGACAAGCGGTTTAGTTTGTGTAATATAATATCCCCAATTCGTTTCATAATATATTGTTTTCAAAACAGCTGTTAGGCGAGTTCATTCACTTTTTAAAGCACTTTGATTTTTAATATTTTGACCACGCATATTTAGGTTTTCCAATATTTGCGATTTGTATAATCTTTATGTATATAATTATCTGTTTATTGATTTTACTTTTTAAATAGAGTTTGGAATGGAATCTTCCTGTTTGAAATCAATGTACATTTGAAAATAAGTCGACAGTATTCTTTTCTGTAATGGTATTTCATAGTTTTATTCTTATGATTATATCAGTCTTTGTTTAAAATCTATAAATAACTAGTTTAATGATTTTTTTTGTATGTATTCCCAACATTTCTCATTAACTGCCTAATAGTGAATAATTGATCAACGATTTATTAAGTTTTTCTAATTCCACACTAATATTCACCTACTTTATAGTTCACCTATTTACTCAATCGTTCCAGGTGTATTAGAAAAAATACTGTATATCCTAATTATTAATAGAGATATAGCTTATATATAGCTTATAGCGCTATAGTTTGTGCAGTACATTTTATTATTCCTTTTGTGTATGGGTATACTTTTCAGCAAGTTGGTACTTGCTCTTACTTCTAAATTGACAGATCAGCTGTTTAACTGCCTGTACTAAACTTTCTTTTTCATTTTGCAAATATATATAAAATTCATAAAAATCACTCTGACATACCGATGATTGAAATATTGGATACCCTATACTATTTAATCAACGGAAATACTAAGATCACACGGAAAGAATATTATGGGTTATTTCTGGTTTCGTCAAAATTTAAACTGAAATTACTAACAAGAAAGTGCTCTCACTTCCACATGTTGAAATTGATATATAGTACCAACAGATGCTAGTCATATACCATCAACACTAATAAAATGGAAACTATCAAATTAATGTCAATTTCATTTAATCAAATGTACTAACCTTAAAAATGATCATTTAACTAAACACACCTCAAAAATATTTACAATAAATTAAAAAAAACTTAAGCGTTATAAAAGTAACAGAGCAGCAAAGCTCACAGCATAAGAATAATAGTGCCTCGTACTTTTATATAGAAATTTGTTGACAGACAAATATTTATTTTTTTATATACTAGGTTTTAAAAAAAATGTACTCAAAACAAATAAATATTATCTAACAAGTGTTTTATTCCAGTTTCATATGAAAGCACCAGATCTTAGATATTATAAATTTCGTCATAGGTGCAAATTTGAATTGAAAACCAACTCATAGAGCATATAGTGAAATAGAAATACGTTAGCCCTCTATTGCCCCTACTTTTTTGTAAACTTGTTTGTTTATAAAATGTTTTAATTTGTATATGTGCTCAAATATCCATTTACAACAACTAGTAATTTTTTTAGATTTTTTAAATTTCGTTTGGGAAGTGTTTTGGGAGTGTTTAGCAAAAACTAACGAAACAAGTTATATACTTATTTATTATGCCATTCAAAAAAACAAATATTTGTAGTTGTAAAACATAAAGCAACTTTACATTTATCGCACATTACTTTAGAAGTATTACAGCATCCTGGTTTTTTGCATCTTTCCTTTTTTTCAGAAATTACTGGCCTTTGGTCAAGCCTAACTTCCTTTGGTATTACAATAGCAGTAGATCCTCTCCTCTGTTTTTTTACAATTTCGTTCTCAATTTCACTGAGCCTAGGACGTCCTTTGTTTTTGATCTGGTCAGTTCTTACTAACAGTACGCTACATAAGTGGGACTTAAACTGTAACAAAGGCAACTGGTTTTTCTTTTTAATCTCAAAGTAATCGTAATCACGAGGATGCAACAACCAGCTGTTAACAACAGCTAAATCCAGAAGGTGAAAAAATATTTTTAGATACCACTTTTTAGATCTTATGTCTGTTCGGTAAAGAGCAATTAGTGAATCCATAAGATCGACACCTCCAATAAATGTATTATAAAATTGCACTGAATTTGGACAGCATACAATAATTCTTGATTTTTGTTTTTTATCCCACCTCTTGACTAAGGAAGTAGGCTCAGAACCAACAAATGTACTAAGCAAATTAACCGGTTTATTATCGTACCACTTTAACGCTGTTTGTCTTATGCCATTTACTGTAGCGTGCTTTTCTTCTACAGTACCTCTGCCCTGTTTCTTCATATTCTTGTCATCAGAAAAATGGCAATAAGGCAATCTGTTTGGAAGAACAGTTCCCAAACATTGCAGTCCACGTTTTTCCATTTCAATCTGCAACTGAATGCTATTGAACCAGTTGTCAAAATATACTTTATAGTATTTGTTTGGTTTGACTATCTTACACATTCTTATTACTACATTACCGCTGGTGTCTACATTAGGTAAATGAAGAGGATGTTTAACAGTTCCTGTATATAATTCCCAGTTATAAACAATACCATTGCTATCACACAAAACAAATGCCTTGTATCCCCATTTTTTGGGTTTGTTCTTCATATATTGTTTTAAAGAATGTGCCTCTTTGAATGGTATCATTGGTTCATCAATACACAATTTTTCACTCATTGGAATACTTTGAAAATTTTAAACTAAACCGTTGATGAACGGAACATTTTAGTTTTTATTTCTTCCCAGCGATTCCTAGATATAGTATCGACTATTTGAGCAACACGTGTTTCCTTCTGCCAAAATGATCTTGTCCTTGGCATGCCATATATTGACATCAGTAGAACAGATCCAATAAATTGGTTTAATTCTGTTAGTGTCATATTTAATGGTTTATTTATATTCTTTTGCAGTGCATACAAATTACTTTGTTCTATTATGTTTTCCAGCATATTGGTAGATATCATCTTTTTAAAATAATGTAGAGGGGATTCCGGTTCTAATAATTTGCATGTTGGTAAATTACCTTTCCATTCTGGAATTGGAGATACTGTTCGGGAACCACTCTTCCACTGAATGTTTTTTACGATCATTTTTGACCTTTTGAGCACATTTTGTTCAGTGTGTTTTTCTGTTTTATCGGTATCGCCCTCATCTTCATCTTGGTCTAAATCTAAATGGGTATCCTGGTCTAAATTTGCTTCGTACAAATCGTCTTCATTTTCCATTTTATTTGATCCTGGATCGATTGATATCTGAGTACCTGGAAAATTCATTATTACTTTCTTATTATCACTATCAAAGTCAGAGTCTTTGTATTCCTCGGATATTTACTGCTTTTCCCGTAGAACGTCTTTGTATCCATCTTAAAGAAATAATTTAAAATAATATGGTCCAGCGTGGATTCAAAGCAACATACCTGTTTTTATCACAGTACTGAAACAACACAATAAAATAAACAAATGTCAACGGTAATCAATATCTAAATGCTGATATAATGCCTCTGTATGTATTTTTATATAAATTGTACACAATTTATAACAATAAATCACGATCGAAAATACAAACTAATAAGGCAGTCGTCTCCATTTGACATATTGTTAAACATTTCCATATAGGTTTCATCATATGTTCACAAAGTGTATTAAAATGTATAACCAAATGTTGCCTGAAATTAACAGAGGGCATACTAGAGTCGGAAATTGTTTTAAAAAAGTTTTCTGCATCAAAAACTCTTGTGTTGCCTTAAGTACACACGGGGCTATAGAGGGTTAAAATAGCTATATCGAGCGAGGATAAGGTTATTGATGAGGAAAAAAAGACCTATCGCTGAGGAAGTGAGAAAGTAATTGGCAAACGCAAAGAGCACTTTAATTACATTAAATGATGATCATTACAATCTATTATGACACACATATCTTGATACACATATAACAAGACAATTAATAAACACGTTAAGAGAATATTAAGAAATAATAACCAAAATTTAATTTTTAATACACAAAAGAAATAATGATATACAGAAGATACACAAATTAAAAAAACGTTATCCCCTTATTGTACGCAAGAGAGATACCTCTAGGAAAAATCAAAACGATCGAAAATATATACCAAAACAACACAATAAAAGTAAAAGTAGAAGAAGAACTAACCGACCCTATTGAAGGTGACAATGGAATAAAACAGGGATATTACCTGAGTCCTCTATTATTCAACCTGATTATGGATGAAATAATAAAAAATAAGAACTAAAAATAATCTGCTGTACAGACGACGCAATACTACTCTTTCAAAGTGAAAATGATTTACAACGTATGCTGCACCAATTTCATATAACCGCCAGAAAATTTAACATGTTAATTTCCCCAAAAGAGACAAAATGCATGGTTACAACAGCAAATTTACTAAGATGTTAATTGGAGCTGGAAGGTCATTATAATAGAAGAAGTGTTAGAGCTTAAATATCTAGGCATCACATTATCTAGCTACGGAAAGCTCGAAACTAAAGTGCAAGACCCAGTAAATAGAGCAAGCAGAGCCACAGGCTGCCTAAATGAAACATTATGAGGAACTAAAAATATCGGAAACGAAACGAAAGGCAGAATTTACAAAACAGTCATCAGACGAATAATGACATACGCGGCAGGAACAAGATCTGACACAGAGAGGACAAAAAGGATATGACACAGCAGAGATGAAAACACTTGGAAAAATTGATGGTAAGACACTATGGGATAGAGCTAGAAGTACAGATATACGACGTAGATGCAAGGTGAAGAACATCAAGAACTGGTTAAGAAATAGAAGAGTAGAATGAAACGATCGTATATGCCGAATGACAACAAATAAAACAATAAAGACGGCAAGAGACGGTTAACCCATAGGAAGACGATCAGTAGGACGACCACGAAAACGATGGAAAGGCAACTTACTGGAGGCACATTGAAAAACAGACAGAGTTATGTCTATATAAAAAGAAATAGTAGAAGAAGAAGAAGATACACAGGATAAACATTAAAATAGTTGCAAGAAAGATAAAATAAATCAGTCATATTAATGCAGAATAGCAGAGGACAGAGTGTTTAGAGAAAATAATCAATGTCATATTAATGTAAAATAGCAGAGGAGTATTTGTCATAGCTTTGGACAAGTGCCCAATTGAAAAAAGAACACAGGTCGTTCAAAAAAGACGGAACTCTAGAAAGAAAATAGAATAGATTAAAAAAAATAAAAGCATAAACATGTGTTTTTCTACTTTTTTAATATTGAAGATACGTAAATAGAACATTGAATTAAAATGTAACCTTTGATATCTGTGATAAACCCTCACCTGAACAGTGGCGACGATGTATGTAGTTAAGATGGTTTACACTTATTTTAACTGTTTTTTTTTATTATCTATATATGAGTTGTGACAGATATCACAAACTTATTTATTTTCCACAAAGAGGCTCTTTAGAACCTAAAATTATTACTATACAAATCTGATTTGACATATCTTCAAAAAGTAATACACGGCATGTAAAATTTAAATTTTTAATAAAAAGTAAAAGATTACGCATTACTTATGGGGTTTAAAAAGCGAGCCTTTAGGAAGATTGAAGTACTAATAAGACCACCGCAATCGGGCATACCCCGGGTAATGATTAATTAATTAATCGGCTAATTCTTCAGTCACCCCTTTAATATGATTTTGTCAAATTGGTCCTTTTTAGGACCAACTATTCTAATAACATATGTGTATAACTGTTAAGGGTATATCTAAAAATCAAGAAACTTTACTTTACTTAAACTTATCAGACATATGAGCTAAACACGAATCTAACTAATTTCTAGTATAGGAAACACATATAGGGCCTAACCTAGGATATTTGGTATATAGCTGATCGCTGAAAACCACAATATAGATATAGACATACTATTTCTATCGGAAAAAGCTTTGAGCTTGGATCTACCATCTACATATTTATTGAAAAATAATACAAATACCGACATTGAGCATCTGAGCACAAAGCTTATTACGAAATCTGGACCAAAAACACTACAATGGCTTATCCAGATGATGAACAACTGTATTCAAATTAGGAGATACCCAAAGTCTAGGGACAAGCCAAAGTTGTTACCTTGCTTAAACCTGGCAAAAACTCCAACGACCACAAAAACTATTGGCCAATATCTTTATTTTGTCAGCTATTCAAAGTGATGTACATCACAAATACTAAATCAAAGATGGGTACGAATAATATCGGGTATCAGTGGTGGTATTTTTCAATCTAAATGCCGCTTACGACACCTTAACTTACAGAATATTTTTTCAAAAACTATATGGTATCCCCTTAGATAACAAACTCACTTATATTGTCTGCGTATGCCTACACAAGAGAATATTTTTTGTATCACTCAATGGTAAGAATAGCAGATGAAGAACGGTCTCGCTTGGGGTAGCATAAAGACACCTACACTGTATAACATTTACACAAACGAACGATCCATACCGGTAGATACTAGGACTTCTATTATATAGACGATACACCTATTATTGCACAATACAAATAAACTATGAATCAATTTTCAGCCAAAACCCCTGAAAAGCTCGTGTGTGCTCCTTCAATTTCCCTAACATAGACGCTTTCACAAAATTGAACATCCAATAATGTCATGAAATTGTTGAACGTAGACTCCCTATAAATTCCTTGAAAATAGTTTGTATCGCACGGGGTCAGTCACAGATTATTGTTTAAAACTAAAAGGTAAATTGAGGACCAGAAATAATATTGTTCGCAAGCTTGTTAGCTAAAAATGAGGTGCACATCCTTCCGCCCTTAAAACATAGACGCTTGCACTATATGCATCTGCTGCCGAATATACCACTTTAGACAAATTAACTATTCTTTCTTTTTGTGCACACTACTACCAATTTTAACACAAAAATATCTATTGTAGCTCTTAACCATATTTATTTTGAGATAACCTTTTATCGAGATATCATATGTAGTACACAAATAAGACCAGAACTAAAATAATAAAAAAGCTTTATACAAGATATCGCAGAAGATTGGATGAAATAAAATTACTTTTTATTAATCGGATGCTTACATAAAACGTACATAGACATACTCACGTAAACAAAATATATTAGGAAATTTCTGTAATTAAAAAAAAAAACATCGAGTTCGGCATTGAACTAATAAAATTATATTAAATAAAAGAACAACATTTTTAAAAATGCAGAAAAATAAAATTTCCTATGCAAGCGAATATTTCATTAAATAATAAGCCCAAATCCTTTTGTATCTATATACCTGTTTTTAAAGAACCAGTTCCCTTTTAGTACGTAGTTATACCAGGTAAAAAGATATCCTCTGTTACTCAGTGTAATGCGTATTAGATTGCACTGTCTACGAACAGTAGATACAAATAAAGAGCCCATATGAACCGTTCAGGGTATGTGTTGAAAATATACGGTTTAATCACACAGTTGCCAAACTCTTAGAGCTTACTTAAACCGATAAACGTATGGTTCAAATATACATTGAAGAAGATCTGTACGACCCCTATAATATATACACGTGAACTAAACGATATACATTTATGATACAGGGGTATTTACGGGCGCCAAAAAATTTTTATAAATTATTAAACTATACATGTTGATGAATCGACAGAACCAATATTATGGAATGGCCAAGTGAGCTCCGTATATCGGTATCCACTTGACCACGGAGCTCAATTGAACCTGAATTTTAACATGGGCGGAGTCCACTTTATGCCGTAGATATATATATATATATATATATATATATATATATATATATATATATATATATATATATATATATATATATATATATATATATTGAAAACAATTCTTTCATAAAAATTTTTTACATAAAAAAGTAAAAAGACATACTTTTTATCAGTTTATGTTTCGTGTTGACGTTTAATATGACAATATTATATTTATATGGGATTATTCCACAATTGTTTGTAATAAGAATTGGGTTTTACATTTTTATGACGTTTAGATTTCAAATTCGGAAATCGTTTTCAAAAATATTATATATAAAGTATTTGCACACCGATCCGTGCTTGTTATCGTCCTTAGTCCTTATATTATTGTCCCAATACACATGCATTCTGTTTCTTCTAGTCTTTTTCCTAGTTTTTGTTTTTTATTTGAATTCTAGGCTTCAAATCTTATATTCTTCTCTTAATCTGCGTGCCACATCATCTATGTACGGCTCATGCTACGATAATTTGGTATTTTCTAAATGACTAGATATATATACATATAAAGGAGTACGACCGTCAAACAATATTCAATAAGTAAGTTCAAAAAAATAAATCTTTTGGTCGCGAGGATATCGGTCAAAGGAGAAATGATAAAAGGAAATCACAGTTCCATTCCTATATTTGAAGACGTTTCGCTTATTTAATTTACAAGCCTCATCAGTTCAATCTAAAAGAATACACGTTTCTAATCTAAAAGAATACGTTTCGCCGAACGTTTTCGCCAAAGAGAATGTGCTTATCCAACACCATTAGTTAATAAGATTTTGTTTAATACTATCCATGACGAAGATATTTCACCTTCCTTCGCGACTAACAATGCTGATCCTGATGTCTTAAGTGGGAACCCAGTCTCGGATACTCCTATAAACAAATATTTTTCATTACCATATTTCAGAGATATCACTCCGGGGTTAACAAGGATTCTGAAAAGTGTTGAAAATAGCTTTGGCAATAATAATAACAACATTAAACTTAATGTAGCTTGTAGATCAGCCCTAACAATTAATAATCTTTATTCTAAGATAAAAGATAAGACTCCCATAGATAGGCTTAGTAATATTGTCTACAACATTCCATGTCTCTCTTGCAACAATTCCTACATCGGTCAAACATCTCAATTATTGAAATCACGTATTACACTACACAAAAGTGATTCTCGACTTCACCCTGACCGTTGTGCATTAGCCAAACATGTCCATTCCACTGGTCATCTCATGGACTATACTAACACCACAATTATCCACCGTGAGAACAATAAATCTAAAAGAGAGTTCATTGAAATGTCTTATATTTTCCTTAACGATTTCTCCATTAATGTTAAGAGTGACATCAAGAATCTAAGCGATATATACCACCTGTTACTTAAATCAGATACCAAGAACAATACTATATCACAGATTACTAACTTGACTGATATATCCATTAACAACTAACATACCTTTATAATTAATTTTCATTAACAAAAAATATATAACATTCCCTTGCTTTTCTTAGATACGTCTCAATAAGATTCAATAATACATGAACAATATAATATAATTAAATAAAGAAAATCAAAATAATATTTCCCTTTACTGGGATTTAAATTCATTCGTTTTTTACCAACGAACCTTAACGACATAAAGATTCATACGAACTAATAATGAAGTTGTCAGCGCTTGCGTTCTGGCTTAAACAGAACCTCACTTTTAACTATCTAAAAATCAAAAATTTAGTTATTGCCGACAATTCAAAGAATTACCTCCTTTTAAATGTAGTTGCATTGGGTTTTTCGATTAACCTTGGGTAAGCCTTTACGTGTCAAGTTCGAAGCTACCATACATTTCAATCCTTATAAAAAACTTTTTTTGCACATAGTAACAAAAAACACCACTATGTTACTAGCAAAGTTTTTTAATATTCTAACTCTACAATTCTAAGTTACGGTAAGATCAATAATGTTTTAATAGATAATATATGGTAGCTAATTATAATTTATTCTCTTTCAGCCCTGAAGAAGCCAAATTAATTCTCTTTGGCGAAAACGTTCGGCGAAACAATTGATACACATTAGAGTATTTCTTGCAGATTTCCCCAATATTTAAGAGTTTACTATTTAACTAATCTGCAAAGATTATATATATATATATATATATATATATATATATATATATATATATATATATATATATATATATATATATATATATATATATATATATATATATATATATATATATATATATATATATATATATATATTATGTGTATATATATATATATTATATATATAATATTCATATACAGGGTGTTTCAAAAAAAGGTAACCCCGTCTCTAGGGTAGGTAAAAACTGAAAAATAATTGGGGTTTGCTTAGTAAAAAATTTTTGTAACGCCATCCGTTTTCAAGATACAGGGCGTTGAAGAAAAAAAATTTTACGTATTTTTGTATTTTTTATGATTTTTTTACGATTTTGCCGAAACTACTGGCAACATTGTAATGAAGTTTTATACGAATATGTTTTGGAAGCTGATATATCCCATGAATTTGTTTTTATATTTGATTCTCATAGAGGGTGCTAGTTACACGGATCGTACTCAGTATTAGTCAATATAAATTTTTTAAGAGTATAATTATTAATCAAAATTTCAAGTAAACTTAAACATCATTCAATTTTACACGAAAAAGTTATTCCTGGTAAAACTCGATACTATGGACCGTTTTCGGAATATTTTGATTTGAAAATTATGAAGTAATAATTGATGCTGATATAAAATAGTTAGTAATTAAACAAAACTCCCAAGAAGAAAATTAAATTAATGACTAAGAACATAAAATAAAATTCAATTACAGTAAGTGTTCAAAATGCCCTCCGTTTTCGCGAATACACAAGTCTATTCTTTTTTCTAAAGATTCCATTAACCTTCTAAACGGTAGGGGATCAGCTATGATGTCATTAAATTGACGTTGAATTCTTTCTTCCAATTCTTGGCGTGAATTTACCTCTGTAGCATAGACTTTTTCCTTAATATACGACCAAACTGCGTAGTCCAAAGGGTTAAAATCGCATGACCGAGGAGGCCAATGAATCGGAGCTTCTGCACCTCTACTAATCCATCGATTACACCTTCTATCAAAGTATAGTGGAGCTCCATCGTGCATAAAAAATAAAGATCTTCGCTCGTTTAGCGTTAAATCCTCTAATATCTCGAATAAGGAATTGTTTAAGAAATCAAGATACATATCACCATTTAAATTTCCAGGTTGAATGTGATAACCTATTAATTTGTTACCTAAAGTTGCTGCCCAAACATTAACTTTAAATGAGTGTTGGTAATGTGATACCCTTTTGACTCGTGGATTCTCATCACACCAGTTGTGTGCCTTATGGGAGTTAAACATACCTTGTCGCGTAAAGGTGGCCTCGTCCGTAAAAAGAATGCATTTTAAAAACTTTGGATTGTGGGCTGTCCTTTGTTGCAATGTTTCACAAAAATCCACTCCAACCGGTAGATCATCTGGCAAGAGCTCTTGCACTTGTCTGTAATGATAAGGATGTAATTGCTGTCCTTTCCGTATCCGCCAAGTACTTGAAGAAGAAGTATTTGTTTGTCTTGCTATATTCCTTACGGTATCTGTTGGATCTTGATGAAGTAAATTTAAAATATTATTTTCTTTATTAATTGTTCTTGTTGTTCTTGGTCTACCAGAATTTATTTTATTTGGTCTCACATTCCCAGTTTCTCGACAACGTCGTTCAACGGCTCTAAATGTTTTTTTAATTGGTAAGTTTCTTCTAGGAAACTTTTCTGCATAACGTGTCACAGCTGCACTAGAATATCCTAAACATTCGCCTAAGGTTAATAACATGTCAGTGTATTCAACATTTGAGTACATTTTGATTTGATTTTACAAATAACAAGGTTTCAAAACAAACAAACAAACAAGCTCTAATTATTGTTGATTTATCGTCACAACAATCAATACATGTCAGATTTCCATGGCACACTTGGAGAAAATAGAGGTATACCTATTAGAACTTTATCATTACTACCAGCATCAATTATTACTTCATAATTTTCAAATCAAAATATTCTGAGAGTTTTACCAAGAGTACCTTTTTCGTGTAAAATTGAATGATGTTTAAGTTTACTTGAAATTTTGATAATAATTATACTCTTAAAAAAGTTATATTGACTAATACTTAGCACGATCCGTTTAACTAGCGCCCTCTATGAGAATCAGATATAAAAACAAATTCATGGGATGTATCAGCTTCCAAAACATATTCGTATAAAATTTCATTACAATGTTGTCCGTAGTTTCGGCAAAATCGTAAAAAATGCGTCAAATTTTTTTTTCTTCAACGCTCTGTATCTTGAAAACGGATGGCGTTACAAAAATATTTTACTAAGCAAACCCCAATTATTTTTCAGTTTTTTACCTACGTATATATATACATATATATATATATATATATATATATATATATATATATATATATATATAATATACAAGCAAAGGTAAAATAATGGAAAAGGGGTGGAATCCCTGATAAGAAGTGTAAAGAAACAAAGCAAGTTGTTACTATTTCATATATTAGCGAGAACGTTTGATTTTGTACTTACAAAACAGCATCAGTTCAAATCTAAGGATTAGTGAAGCTGTTTAAATTAAAAGAGAAGGCCAAAAAGTGACCTCTCATGTTGATTGAAAGGAGAATAATAATATAAAATGTTACTTACATGAGCAGTAATACAATATCGATGGTAATTACAGGGCAGTGTTACAAAGAATTGGTCGACAAAAATCAAAAATTCACATATTGTAATCGTATTGGTAGGATTACAATCATGTAAAAATAGATTTAAACAAGTACAGCTGCATTATAAAAATAGCCTTAGTTAGTAAGTAGAAAATGAACCTTGGAAAATCAGCCGCCTGGCAATTATTTGAAAATTTACACAAGTAAAAGCACCGAAATACAAAGCACGTGTCTATTTTAAAGTTAAATTAAAAACACCAATGTAGTTAAAGACACAAAATACATAAAAACACATAAAGCCAAAATAAAAAGCACTTACACAGTGGTGTATACAAACTTAAATGTGGCGACTGCCCAAAAACTTACATTGGTCAAACTGGTAGAAATTTTAATAAACGAATAGCATAACATAAAAGGGCTTTCAATAATAGAAAAACAGATTCTACATACGCACTTCACCTTCTAGATCATAATCGTTCTTTGACGAATTTCAAATTCTTAACATTCAAAATAAAGGCCTTAAGCTATTTTTGTCAGAATCTATGGAAATTAACAAATTAAAAACACAGATATAATTCTGAATAACCAACTTGAGACAAACAGTTCTCCCCTTCTCAATTTATTTCATTAAAGACTATACAGTGTAAACGCATGCCAAAAATAGATCACTGAGAATAGCACTCTGCCGAAACAGCTGTAGTGATAAGTTTTTTTAATAAATTTTGTGGACATTTTTGAAAACAAAGTTTTCAGTAGGATATATTAAGTTGAGCTGAAACAGTTTGTCAAATCCTTTTCCAAAGTAGGAAGAATGTTTCAAACAGAGTTTCCAGGACTCTCATGGGCGAAATTTTAGGAAGGCATGTATGTCGGTGGACAACATTTCATAACGCTTATGGGAGGGTTAGTGCAGTAGTTTCTCATTGCTTTCTGCACTGCAGTTTCGTATCCAGTTGAATCGATATTTGATTACCGTCTGTAAATGTGTGCTATCACACTTGTGAGGAATTATTTTCCTGCAGTCTTTATCTATCCTCAGTTGATCCGCAAGTGCTTATTTGGTAACACCTTATTCACACCTATCGTACATATTTGTAGGACGTTTCCCTATCATCTATTGGGACGTGGCGTGTTGGGGTTGAAAACTGGGGTTGGGAAGAGCTCTGAGGGTGATCGTCAACCCAATGGACTGATACAGTTAAGAAGTTATTAAGCACGAACTTCGTTAATGCGGTACCTGCCACCCAAACTAGGAATAGATGGAGAGACTGCATAAAAAGAGCAATACGATTTGAGGAAGAAACGCAACATTCATAATTACTACGCATTTATTAATAAGCATAGATTGAAAGGAAGAATATTTGCTGGGTAAGATATTAAAAGACTTCTAGCGGATCAAGAGTTTGCCAACTCTGTGACAGATCTCCAGAGAGTAGGTGGTTTGCATTTAAAGATATTGTGGAGAAGAATCTGGGCAAAAATAAAGATCCTGAAAGTCTTTTGAAGACTTGGGTTGTCTCACGGGCCTAAAAGTATATTTTCTTCGGTCTGTTGACGATCAGGTCCGATTGTATACTAACGCTAGCTTAAATACTTTTGTGACTTTGCTATATGACCTAGTCTGCGAGTTTAGCGACTCTTTATTGTGCGAGAAAGTTACAGTATTCTCTCAATGGTCCGTTTCTAATCTTCTTCATTAGTTCTGTAATATTGCTATTGATATTTTCCCGAGGTCTCTTTATATCCTCGGGTTTTACCAGTTCCTCCCACTCTGATTTTGTACAGTTGTTCCAAAAAGTTGAAAGTAAATGCTGTCAGACTCCCCGTGGTTATAATTTCCAAAGTTCGAAAGCGCTCTGGTGAATGGCTTAAGATGACACCGTTTTCCGTATTCCATATACTCCGTGAGCACGATTTTGTTACACCTCTGGATTAGATAGCACAGTAGTTGCAACACAAATCTCACCGTATGATGTTATGTTATCTGTGTGTATGAGTGTGTAATGCCAAATTTTCAGTCAACAGATCTACAGTAATGACAGCTACATTTCCTATGCCACGTTCTCAGTTGCCCCGCGGCATTGAGAACCCTATCAACTACCTATCCTCCTTTACTTTAAAATGCGTTATGTTTGTGTAAACACATTATAACCATTAACACATAAAGTTTAGCATACCCAACCGAAAAAAATTATTTATCCTCAACTTTGCGTAATCAATGAGTGTATCTAACAAAATATAAAATCGAAATAATATAAAATCGAATGTAGGTAACTAATGTAATATAAATATTTTTGCAATACTGAATGCAATACGTGTAATAACCACACAGGTTCATGCGTTCTGAAAATAAATAAAAAAATGTTAATGTTGTAAATGAAGCAAGTAGTTCAAATGCATTAGTGCAATGCAATAGTAGTTTTGTGAAAAATAAGATCCATAGGTTATTCTCCAAGAATCTAAACGTGCACCGGTATGCAAATAATATAATAAAAATTATAATTTTTTCTCATTACTCCGTCTTGTTGGGTACCAGCAACAATGGCATTTATATGTTCACTTCTGTAGGTGTAACTAATAAAATCATTTAGTTCATTCTTAAGTGTTTGCAATTATGTCCCTTCAGTCGTGTTAACTTAATATATACTGTAATGATGCGATACAATCTTAGCTCTTAATGTAAACACAGAAAGATTTGATAAAAATAAGGTTTTTTGCAATTATCCAGGCAAGAGTTGTTATCTGTACATTTGTGTATAGTGTGGCATTTTTTGTGTTTAATTAAAAAAATAAATGTTTAATTTGTTGTATAATAATTACTTTAGATTGTATCTTGTTAAGTGTGTATGATTTTTGCATAATTTTATGGGTAAACTGCAAAAGAAAATCGAAATATCTACAAGAATAAAAAACTATGTTGCAATAAATTGCACTTTTAATGGAAAAAACGTTATGTGAAGAGTGGAACAAAGAAATGATGCTGTTACATAATAGATCTTTAAAAATTCATCAAAAGCCGTCAGCTGACATTCTAAGAAATAAATGACGTTTAATGAGGATAACTGTAGTCTATAGAGATTTTTGTATAAACGACAACCTGTTAAATAGCAAATTATTTATTATAGAACCAACAGACATAATAAGCTTTTATACGATTACTTAATAATTATTATCAACATAGGTATTCTGAAGCATATTAGAAAACGACTATTCCTCACGGTGTACAATCAGAAGAGATACGAGACAAGGCAGCGTTTGACCACTAATGGTATTTAACATATATAGCAGATATAATAATGAAACTAGGTTTAGATAAGGGGGAAGGAGGTAATAAGGTTTAATAAGTAAAGTTACAATTTATTTGTTATTACTAGATATAAACTCCAATTATGTATGGCCAACTGTTACAACTGGACAACATATTTTTATTAGTCTCTAAAAACTATATATATATATATATATATATATATATATATATATATATATATATATATATTGTTATGCTATTTAAATTGTATTATATTGCTTACTTAGGAAAAATCCTGTCTATATTTATTAAATGATCTAATCTCCAATTAATCACAATAAATCAGCATTAATTAATTACAATCTCAGGCTATTTAAATTGTACTATTTACCTTTGATCGTGGATTCAAAATATTTTCCAATTGGCTTCCTAATCGGGATAGGTAATATGACCTGAATAAAATATATAGAATTTCAACTGAACTATATGTGAGATGTCCTTTATTTTAATGAAATTTTATATAACAATCAATCCTGTAATATTTGCAATATACTAACTTTAAATATATGAGAAGTTGTTTTCTATCATGGACCCAAATGTTTGATTTTTAATATGTGTTATAACTAAGCTCTTTTTATAATTCTTTTTTTTTTAAGTGATCGCAAAATTAACTGTCTCTATTATTTATTCAATTTATTTAATTAATAAATGAAAATCACACTCCGGCTCTAATGAAAATTGACTGACCTTTCCTTCTCTGCCGTTGCAATTCTATGGCCACGCCACAACAAAAAAATCCTTTCTCTGCTTCTGCTCCTATTGTGGTCCAGATGACGTACACCTTTCTCCTATCTGTCACTGTATCTGCAACCCAACAACTCGTGTTAGTCTATGCAGCCTCCCTTTGAGCCAATCTCCACGCCTGTTTACAACTCCAAATGTTTCCGGCTTCGTCTGCTATTAAAATTCTTATACCCTTTGGTTTTCTATCTCTCTGTACCCCGTTCCTCACACTGGTCAGCTTTTACACAGCAAATAAACACACCCGGTAAATTACGTCTTCGGGACTTCAAAAAAACACAAATCACAAAACTCCTTCCTTCTTGGACGACTCAAACTGCAAAACCAACCTCCTTGCATTCAAAAATTGACCAATAAAAATCATCCACCTCTTGTGACGTATATCGTTACCAACCAACTCTCTCTATAAAACGTCATTCGGGTAATTCCAGAAAACAACCTTCTTTAATTATTCTAACTAAATCTATCTGCTTTACAAATATTTCTTACTAATAGCTACAAACGATACCTGTTTCTCAATTCAATGTCTTTTGTTAATAAACTTTTACCGATATAATCTTTCGGGGAGAAAACCACCGCAAATCCCGGTCTATTGTTCAACACTTTCTATATACACTTTTATTCCGGGTAAATCCATTCCACAATAACCGACTTATTTAAATTTCTTATCGATAATATTTGAAAGTCTTGTCTCTGAGGCCTAATGAACAATTCTTCGAACAACTTAAAATACATATTTTGTCTTATACAGGATGTTTGAAAATTTATATGCCCGTGTCTTTATGAAATATCAATAATTTTAATTATTATTTAAGTAATAAAATTTGTATATCGGTTTTTTATTGCTTATGGACATTCAAAAGTACAACAAATCCCCGCCTTTGTAATCGATAAAATTTATAAATTTATGCAACTAAATTTTCTCGAGGCAAACTAAAACGCATTTCCTGTATGCTAGCTGTAGCATTCGTGATATTTATATACATCATGGATATTATAAATACCTCTGATCTTTTCAGAATCCATATGTTTCAACTCATAGCTGTTTACTCCATCCTCGTTTGTTGGACTCGTCTCTTCTTTTGAGGAATCCCAAGTTTTGCTTTCATTTCTTGTCAAAATCTTTCCATCTTCTTTTGTTGGGCTCGTCTCTTCTTTTGAGGAATCCCAAGTTTTGCTTTCATTTCTTGTCAAAATCTTTCCATCTTCTTTTGTTGGGCTCGTCTCTTCTTTTGAGGAATCCCCAGTTTTGCTTTCATTTCTTGTCAAAATCTTTCCATCCTCGTTTGTTGGGCTCGTCTCTTCTTTTGAGGAATCCCCAGTTTTGCTTTCATTTCTTGTCAAAATCTTTCCATCTTCTTTTGTTGGGCTCGTCTCTTCTTTTGAGAAATCCCAAGTTTTGCTTTCATTTCTTGTCAAAATCTTTCCATCTTCTTTTGTTGGGCTCGTCTCCTCTTTTGAGGAATCCCAAGTTTTGCTTTCATTTCTTGTCAAAATCTTTCCATCTTCTTTTGTTGGGCTCGTCTCTTCTTTTGAGGAATCCCAAGTTTTGCTTTCATTTCTTGTCAAAATCTTTCCATCTTCTTCTCCTGAGCTCGTCTCATCTTTTGAGGAATCCCAGGTTTTTTTTTCTTTGATCTTTTTCAGACCTTTTCCCCTCTTTCTTCCTTTTCCTTTCTTCGTCGCCAGGTTCATTTCCACCGTTTGTTATTTCTCTGATTCGTCGGTAATTTGTTTCTCTTGTTCCTTATCCTGTTTTTCTTCTTCTTCCTTTGTTATTTTCATCGTATTGGTTTTAAAGTCGATCACTACATGTTTTTCCGTTAATTCGTCAACGCCTACCATCATGTCATGTGACATATTCGGCATTATTACACATTGAAGTGCATACATATTTTTTTTCAATCGTACCATTACTCGTATACCTTCATTTATTGTTGCCAATGTCCGTTTATTTGCGCCCACTAAATTCACCCTAGGTATTTTATAAATTAGACTTGTTAAATTTACTTCTTCGATTAATTTTCTGTTGACCAGTGTTATTTCAGAGCCTGTGTCTATCATAATTTTAATTGGTTTCTCATTTATAAATCCATCCACAAATTTTAAATTAACTCCATTTCTCTTTTCATTGTTTCCTGCCAGTTTAATAAATTCCTTGGGGTGACAAAAAATTCCTGTTTGTTTCTTCGTTTTTAGTGAGCGCCTTCTTGAAAACACGCCTGTTGTTCTTCTGTGTTTTCTCTCCCGTCATCTTCTCTCTCATATTCATTTTCTCCTCTTTGCATATTATTTATTTCTCTTCTGTTCTCTTTTGGTCTATCATTCCCGTATCGGTTACCGCGAGATTCCTGTTCATTCCGTGGGTTATTGTATCTGTTTCCTTGGTATGGGCGGTTATTTCTACTCTGATTTTCCCGATCCCTGTTTTCATTCCATCTCTGGGTTCTGGGTTCATAATTCTCTCTTCCGTTCGGTCTATTTTCATATCCCCGTCTAGGTATGAATTCTCGTCGTGTATAATCTCTTCTAAAATTTTGACCTATATCTCTATATTCTTGGTTTTCTCTTTGTCTATAATTTTCTTGCGGTCTTCTTTCTCTTCTTTCATGCCTACGTGATTCTCTCATTTGCAAAAATTGACATAAGCTGTCAATGTCCTTGTAATTTTGGAGATTTATGTGGTCTTCCAAGGTATCTTCAAAATGTCGCGATATTAACTCTACCAATTGTTCTGATGAATAATTATATTGCAAATGTTTTGCATTATTATAGAGTTGTAATGCGTACATCTTTTCTGATACGCCCATCCTCTCATGGTATTTTCCATTTTGTAACTCTTTATTTACTTGTAGTTGCTGGATTTTTCCCCAGAAATAATTTAAGAATCTTCTCTCAAAATCTTGCCAATTGTCCAATTCTTCTTCCTTGCTGACAAACCAAAGATTTGCCTCTTCTTTGAGATGGTTTCTGATGGTTTCCTTTGCTGTTGCAAACGGTCCTATGTATTTGACTTTTTCCTTTAGGTTATTTATAAAAGGCACTGGGTGTATTTTCCTTATATCCCCGCCAAATCGTACTTTTACGTCTTCTGTGCTATGTACGATGACTTCCTTTCTTTCTACTCCTCTTATCTCCATCTCTGCAATTTGTTTAAATCTCCTTTCCGTTTCTTTCCGGTCTTCTTGTAGCGCATTTTCAAATTTTATTTCTAATTCCTCCAAATTATCTTTAATTCTCATTTCTTGTTCTTTCATATTATTTTTAATTTCATTAATCTCTTCTATTTGTTGTATCAGTTCTTTCTTTATCCCCTCAACACATCCTTTAATTTCCTGTTCATAGTTTTCCAGACGCTGCTCTATATTGCTCATTGTTTGTTTTGTTTCCCGTTGGTTTTCTTCCATTGTTTGTTTTGTTTCATCCATTATGTGTTTTGTTTCCAGTTGATTTTTATCCATTTTTTGTGACGATTCTTGTATTTGTTGTGTCTGTATTTGCATCATAGCTAATAATTTTTCTAACATCCCTGTTTCTTTTCTTTCCTCCATTATTGTAGCATTTCCTTCATTATCCGATCCTTCATCAATAATTGTTTCCTCTTCTATCTTATCCTCTTTCCTTTCTTGCGTTTTGCTTTGACTCCTTGTGGTCGACATGTTCGTTAGATTATTTATCCCCGCCAAATATGAAACTTTGAAATTTGTGCAATAATATCCCCGTCAAATATAAAATTCTACTGGTCTGTTGCAACAAACGGGACTTTTCCTGTTCAAATGTAATAACTCTTGAGTACGAGTATCAAATTTCAATATCCCACAAATAAATCAAATGGTAAAATATCAAATGTCAAAATCAATCAAATAATTCAAGTATGGTAAAATTATCAAATGTAAATATCACACAAATAAATCAATTATGGTAACCTATAAATTGTCAATATCACGAATAAATCAATTATGGTAAATTGTATCTTAAAAAAAATATATAAATCTTTATGTCCTCAATTTTTACATAATATTTCACTTTATCCCCGGCATATAAACTTTCAAATATCTGCTCGTCTACTCCTATCCTTTCAAATTTGCCAACTAGAAATATTTTTCAAAGCTTTACACGTTGGGGGCCATTTTGTTATGCTATTTAAATTGTATTATATTGCTTACTTAGGAAAAATCCTGTCTATATTTATTAAATGATCTAATCTCCAATTAATCACAATAAATCAGCATTAATTAATTACAATCTCAGGCTATTTAAATTGTACTATTTACCTTTGATCGTGGATTCAAAATATTTTCCAATTGGCTTCCTAATCGGGATAGGTAATATGACCTGAATAAAATACATAGAATTTCAACTGAACTATATGTGAGATGTCCTTTATTTTAATGAAATTTTATATAACAATCAATCCTGTAATATTTGCAATATACTAACTTTAAATATATGAGAAGTTGTTTTCTATCATGGACCCAAATGTTTGATTTTTAATATGTGTTATAACTAAGCTCTTTTTATAATTCTTTTTTTTTTAAGTGATCGCAAAATTAACTGTCTCTATTATTTATTCAATTTATTTAATTAATAAATGAAAATCACACTCCGGCTCTAATGAAAATTGACTGACCTTTCCTTCTCTGCCGTTGCAATTCTATGGCCACGCCACAACAAAAAAATCCTTTCTCTGCTTCTGCTCCTATTGTGGTCCAGATGACGTACACCTTTCTCCTATCTGTCACTGTATCTGCAACCCAACAACTCGTGTTAGTCTATGCAGCCTCCCTTTGAGCCAATCTCCACGCCTGTTTACAACTCCAAATGTTTCCGGCTTCGTCTGCTATTAAAATTCTTATACCCTTTGGTTTTCTATCTCTCTGTACCCCGTTCCTCACACTGGTCAGCTTTTACACAGCAAATAAACACACCCGGTAAATTACGTCTTCGGGACTTAAAAAAAACACAAATCACAAAACTCCTTCCTTCTTGGACGACTCAAACTGACTAACTAACCTTTTTTTCTCTCTCCTATCTCATAGCCAAAACCAACCTCCTTGCATTCAAAAATTGACCAATAAAAATCATCCACCTCTTGTGACGTATATCGTTACCAACCAACTCTCTCTATAAAACGTCATTCGGGTAATTCCAGAAAACAACCTTCTTTAATTATTCTAACTAAATCTATCTGCTTTACAAATATTTCTTACTAATAGCTACAAACGATACCTGTTTCTCAATTCAATGTCTTTTGGTAATAAACTTTTACCGATATAATCTTTCGGGGAGAAAACCACCGCAAATCCCGGTCTATTGTTCAACACTTTCTATATACACTTTTATTCCGGGTAAATCCATTCCACAATAACCGACTTATTTAAATTTCTTATCGATAATATTTGAAAGTCTTGTCTCTGAGGCCTAATGAACAATTCTTCGAACAACTTAAAATACATATTTTGTCTTATACAGGATGTTTGAAAATTTATATGCCCGTGTCTTTATGAAATATCAATAATTTTAATTATTATTTAAGAAATAAAATTTGTATATCGGTTTTTTATTGCTTATGGACATTCAAAAGTACAACAATATATATATATATATATATATATATATATATATATATATATATATATATATATATATATATATATATATATATATATATAATAGAGGAAGTTCAACAGCTACTACTGCATCTCGTAACTCAAATTCTATCTTCGATTCCTTTTCCATTTTCTCCATGTTATTTTTGCTCGTCCTCGTTTTCGTCTATTTTGCAGATTGATATTTAAACGCCCTATTTGGCAGTCTATTGTGAATAATTATTTCAACGTGTCTATACCATATAAACTGTCAGGTTATTATTTTATCAGCGATCTTTGCTGTTAATCCCATCTGTTGTCTAACGTCGTCAGTTGTTCTATATTCCAGCTTTGATATTATTCCTTCTCTTCCGAGTGTTTCCATTCCAACTGTCTCTTTTTTTTATTATTTGTTTTTTTTATATTTTGTTTTTTATTATTTTTCTAAGTTGCCAACACTCTGAGCCGTATGGGATTATAGGCTCTAAAATAGACCTTAATATTAATAATTGGGTTTCCTGTCTAATTTTTGTCGGCCAAAGTATTGAGTTTAATCTTTGAATTGCCGTTTTCCCTCTTTATATTCTACTATGTATATTTCTATCAGACGTACCTTACACACGCTTACATTCTTCACAAAGGACAGATCGGAGCAACGCGTTTTTTCAGTAGCTACCATAGACCTCTCCTTACTCTTTCACATTCTTTCAGTTAACATAATATAAACATTTATTTCATTATTTTAATATTTTTCCAATTGTTGCTTTATAATAAAATCTTCATAATATGTTGATGTGCTTTGAATAAACCTAAACTAAGTAGTTTACGTATATGTATTTCAGTTTCTTCGCGTATTCGTCTATCAATTTCTCTCCCCCATATTTTCTATGAATAAAAAATTTTAGGGCCCTTTAGCTTCAATACTGTTGAACATTTTTTTTTGTACGCTGATACTGTTTCCTCACTCATTTGGTATTTGTCACACCACACTCCTATAACACTATTGCACAAATATGTTATCCAATTTGTTTCTGTATCTTCTAAGCTAGAGAGTTTCTACACTTTCTTAAAGATAACATCTATCCCAAATGTTTTAGATTTCTTTATTCTTTTCTAGTGTTTGAACAACTTTTTCTTTTATATTTTCTGTACTCTATTATGAATTTCGGTTTCTCAATTTTAGTATTCACTTTCGCTTTTTACATGTTATTATATCATATTTGAATTTTATTTGCATATATATAAATACACTTTTTTTGCTTTAATGGCGTGTGGTTTCTCCACGAGTCGTTACAACTGCAGTCATTCGTCTTCTCATAGTTATGATAAGGCTACCAATCAGTTGTTGAGGCAGTATCTTCATTCCTTAATCAAAGCAATTCTTACTTCCATTATGTTGCAAACACTCTGGTCAATTCATTGTTGTATATGTACATGTCAATACCTTGCAACTGTTTTGGATTATCGCTAGACACTCGACAGCCAATGGTCCACTCTACTCTACAGCATAAGAAGTACGAAAATAAATTGCTCTAGTATTGAAAATATGAAACAAGTAATTTCTAAATTGAATTAAAAAAATACTTTTATAATCTACTTTACAGTATTAATTAGAAGGTATTTTACACCGAAATATTTGTTTGCCTAGCAGTTTTACTTTTTTTGCTCAACATTAAAGGCAGTTTTATGTTAATAAGGTTATGAAAAGATTTAAATTTTTGAAACATATTTTTATTTTATATTTACCTGCAAAAAATTTGTTACAACCCGATTAATTTAATAGGGTTCTAATCAGTGACCTCTGAGAGATTAACATAAGCGTAGATATTTATTGAATCCCTCATAACCTCTACTTGGGTTTTTAACCATTCGGAGACCATGTTTTATGAACCGCTTATATGACTAAAAAAAGTAATATCTGATAATTGTATTCTAGGTTTTAGATCATTCAAAACTTTTTATAAAAGGTAACTTTTTTTCATAAAACTCAAAATAAAAAAGTTTTCCATAATTTGCAGCATTAATTGGAACATATGGAAAACTTTTTATATTTCATTTTATGAGGAAAAGTTGTTTATCTATATAAAAGGCTAGGACGGCAAGTCACCCTATTTGTCGGGTAGGGTAACTACGCAACCTATTAGAAAAAAAATCTGAACTACCAGCAATCTAACATTTCAATCTACTGAATCTATCATCCCTCAACTAATCATCCAGGGAAAGATTGAAAGCAAAAGAGGAGTAGGTCTTAAACAAATGTCGTGGCTATAGAACATAAAGAACTGGACAGGCATAAATAACACTGGCGATCTTTTACATGCCGCAAAAGACAGATGTCTGGCCTTAAGATAATTCGCCAACGAACTATAGGTGCACGGCACTATAAGAAGAAGAGAAGAGTCAATCATATTTTGTTCTTGAAACGATACGTTTAATTAATAATACTTATATTATTAATTACATATTCATATAAATAATAATAGTATTAATTTTTTGGCAAAATTGACAAAAATATTGATTGCTGTAATTTTAAGATAATATTTAATATAAACAACATAATTTAAAGTTTTATGTTAGTTTAGATTTAATTATCTAGCGCCACCTAGTAAAGAAATCTGAACTACCAACTGACATGAATAAACCTATCTGACAGATAAAATATAAAATATTTATTTGCCAAATAAAGTAGTACCTACATAATAAAAAGTTATCTGGAAGATAAATTGTGTTTCTTGTAGTCTGTTATTATGTTGTAGGTTATCACGAAATCAAAAATATAACCTATATATTGGTGTTTATTGCGGATGAGAGACATGGATCCGGTATAAGAAGATTTAATAAAATCGAATAGTTTGATGTTAATGTTTATAAACCTAGTGCGAGAATATAATATTTGAGGCAGAATCGACGATTTTTATTTTTGTAATGATAGAGACTTTTTTAAGAGGTCTAGATTAAGTAAACCGACAGTGATTTATATTCTGAGAATATATTGTAAATAGTTGTTAATAAAATATTATAAAAATAGTTATTCTACCACTTTTTCTTTACTTAGTTTGGGCATTCAATATTTTCATAATCTGGATAATTAAAAAAAGTTTAAATGGAGATAATAGACATGGTCTACATGGTTGTTACTTGAAGATTCTGATTATACAGTGAAGTATTTCTATAATAAATTCCATATTAAAACCAGATATGTAACAGAACTTTTTATGTTTGGAAGAGAAGGTTTAGGTACTATTTTATCCAATTGAAGTAGCTGTAAAGTTGAAAAGATTCGGCCATCTACAGCAACATTCCACAACCTAGCGAGAAATTAAAATAAAGACAATTTTGGAGATGAATTAAATGAAGACATTATTGAACTTTCTTAAGTTGAAGATGTTTGAGCTAACCTTATATAATATTTTAGTGTTATGGAGAAACCTCAGAAGAAATATTAATATACATGTATAATTTTTTTCGTTATTAAATTTTTATTCACATAATTTAGTTTATTCCTGCTTCTACAAATTGTATAATCAAAAAAATATATATTTAAAACAATACTGTGATTTCTTTGATAATTAATTAAATATTGGTGCGTTCCGAAATACATTTTACGTTTATCTTACAGATAAGTAACCACAACATAATTTGACGTAAAAAGACGGGTACATTTTATTCTACTTACGAATAAATATCTATCTTCCAGATAGAAACTATCTATCAGAGAGCACAATATTTACCTGGAGATGAAAAGACCGGCCCTTTCATACAATGAATTTATTATTTTAAAAATTTAATTTTTAATTATTTTGAAAGTTTGTTGATGCTAAAATATTACCTGGGAATTTGGTGTTCGGTAAAAAATATAATACAGAACTCGAGCTTTCCCAACAAATGAATTACCAAACTAGAATTACTCTGGTTTTTGTACGTAGATCGATTTTATAAGAGAAATAAGCAAGAGTTCAGCGATTCTCCAAAAGTGACTTATTTGTTATGAAAATTATACAACAGACTAAAATATCATTGGATTGCATTGGATCCCCCCGCATTGCGACGGGCAAAATCACTAGTTCTTTATAAAAAGAGTGATCTGAAACCTAATACAATCATCTGATATAAAAAAAATTGTTACTCATATAGGTACGGGGTTATAAAAATAAAAAAAATCCCATATGGTGCCGAGTTAATTGGACATCCCCTGTACATAAAATGCGTGAAAAGAAATAACATGTTTCTGTAGAGACGGTGTTAAAAAAAATTAAAGACAGACATAAATTCGCAATTTCCAGGCTAAATGTCTTGAGAGTTTTTAAACAGATTAGGTTTAGGTTCAAAATAGAAGACAACAGAAAAGCTTTGTGTCAAAAGGCTAGTGTCGTTCACAAAAGAATCGAGTTTTTAGGAAACTATAATAATTTTAAACAAGAACACCCTTCATTAGTTTATTTAGACGAAATTTGGATTTTCACTAAAGGTGTAATAAAACAAATTTGGCAGGACGAGAGTATAAAATCCATAAAACACACCGATATTTAGGAGAAAAAGATATATAATATTGCATGCGGGTGGAAAACATGGTTTTATTGATGGAGCAGATCTATGGTTGAAAAAAAATGCTTCCAAGTTTACATAAACCATCTGTTATAGTTTTGGATAATGCCCCATACATTTCGGAAATTTTCAATCGGCATTCAAAAAATTCCTGTACAGTACATAAAATAAAAGAATGGTTAGCGAATGAAAACATTTCATTTCCTCAGGATTCTTTTAAGCCCGAATTAGGTACCACAGTTAGCCAAAAGGAATGAAAAACCAAAAATATTTATAGTAGACGAGATTATATATAGTTTTGGACATAAGTGTTAAGACTGCCCCCTTACGATTGTGAATTAAATTCCATTGAACAAATTTGGGGATTATGCAAAACTTACTACGATAACTATATTGGACATACGGCTATAGTGAAGCAGTAGTTTTGGAAACATGAAAACAAGCATTGAATACTGCTACGGAAAAAAGTATGTGGACATGTGAAAAGTTAATAGAAGAATCTTGGATGCATGAAAATCCCATCGAAGCAATTAACCCAGTGATAATTTACAATCTAAATGAAGATACCGACGACAGTTTTTATAAGTATGGATCTAATTATCATTGATAACACTTTAAGGTAATATATTTTCAATGTCTCAGAAAAATTTTGAGTGTTATTGTTATTATTTCATCAGTAAATACCTACCACTACAATTTAGAAACAACAGAATTTGTAATTTTTTTCTATTTTTGCACTAATAATTGTGTAGGTATTTCTCTAAATGAATGTAAAATACACTATCAGTTACACCCGTATTTTTCCTTGTCTTCTACAGTGCTTTAAATATTGGAAGAATTTGATATTAATTTTCTCAGCACAGCGGACAGTTTAAGTCTTTCATCCCTAATCGAACAAAATGCACTAATAGTGGGCGACGTGTAGATATGAATTATCTTGCATTAGAATGAAATGGTCTCTAATATATGGAGCAAAAAGTAACACATGGTCTTGTAGAATATCTCCGATATACCTACCTGCCATTAAATCTTCATCATCAATCACCACTAACTGTGTTCGTGTGCTCAAACATATACTGTTCCATACCACAATTAAAATCCTCGAAAACTTACAGTAGTAGCAGAATGAAAAGGTGCATTTTGTTCTCCTTGGCATAGATACAATTTTTCCTCACCGTTGATGGAATTTACACAGAAACAGCTCTCGTCCGTAAAGAGATTTTGACCCCCTGCTTATCATTACAATTTTGACGTTCTCTACCACAATCTAGTCGCGATATACGATGGTGCTTCTGGAGTCTGGTAGCTTTTATTAGCACATATGACTTGATACCAGTTTCTTCAAATGTTTTGCTTACTATTCGGTCACTTATGATGGTTCCACAAACATCTTATAGTAGTTTTTTGGTTTGAACGGCCATTTGACAACTATTTTGAAATATTTGCAACGTAATAAAACGATCATCTACAGCTGTGAATAAAAGTTTTCTGCCTTGTCCTCTTCTTCATACATACTCCCTGGTTTGTCTTCAGCGATGACAACTACAGTGGATGATTGCTGGTGATTTACCAAACATTCGAACAACTTCCATCTACGTTCGACCATTGTGACGGCCCTAGTAGTATCAGTCGGAATTAAGTCGCCCATTATTAGTTGCTCTTTGCAATAAGGATACAACTGACTAAAAAACCTAAAGACAAACCTCAGGGGCGGACTAATGCCTATGCAACCTAGGCACGTGCCTAGGGCCCGTAATTTTTGGGGCCGAAAATTAGGTTTATAATTTTTATAATTAATTTGTATTTTTAAAATATTTAAAAATTCATTAAAATCAATAAATAGACTTTTGGAATCATCGATTCAATGAAGGATCACAAAAAATCACAAGAAAATGAACTATTTGCTCCTTCTTCAGAACAATAATTACTAGCGAGTTAAATAGGTTGGTTCGCTTATACTGAAACCAACAACCTATTAATTGTACAGTTACGTCTGTAAATTATTGTCCAAGCAAACAACGCTAATTACAAAAGGGACAGATGATTGGAAAAATGTACATAAAAAATTGTCAGCGCATTAACTCCATTGTAATTTTTATTACAAGATCTAAAATTACAAGACGCATTGACACTGAACTGAAAAAACAAACACCAAATGAAAAAAAATTATTGGAGGGAAACATTTAAGCGTGTGGTAGCGACAATTAAATTTATTACTGTATACTCTTTAGCGTTTCGTAATAAAAATAAAGTGTTTTAGTGAAAATAATGGTAATTATATAGAGTTTTGGCATATTTATCTGAGTTCGATCCATTTTTGCAGGAACGCATGAAAAACTATGCAAACTGCGGCATTGGTACTATAAACTATTTGTCGTCTACAATATGTGATAAATTGATTTCTATTAAATTGAAAGATTTACAACTTACAACAATACTGAATGAAATAAAGAAAGCCTAATTTTACTCTCTAATTATTGATTTAACACCTGATAAATCTTATGTAGATCAGCTAACCGTCATTATTCGCTATGTTCTTCACAGTGGTAGGTATAAAAGATAGATTTTTGGGATTTTTACTTATATTTTCTCATACGCGTGAAAACTTGGAGAAAGTAAGTTTAGAATTTTTAAATAATTTAGATTTCTACACATATTTTAGAAGTTCCACACATAGGTGGACTGCATTAAAAAAAAATTGTAAAAAAAAACACTTGAGTATTCAACCTATTTATAACACCAGGCGATTTGCTCGTTCCGATGCTGTGAAATCCTTTAGATGAAAAACTATTAACAATTTCCTAAGCTGCCGGTTTACATAAAAAATCTAATACATTTGAGTATGTACTGTTTTTTACTATATGGGAAAATATTTTAGAGATAATAAAAATGCTTCTTACAAGACTTTATAACAAAAATACTGATTACTAAATATAGCAGTTTAAATATGAATATAATTGATGAAGATGACTTTGGATATTTATCAGAAGAGATAAGACAAGCATCAGAAAAAGTTAATTATACTGCATATAGGTACTAAGGATAAAAAACGGCATAAAAGAGGAAAATTATTTCATTATGAAATTCCAGAATATGAAATAAAATTTAGTGACAAAAAACATTTTAAAGCTAATATTTTTTGTTGTATGCGATTCTTTAATTAGTAACATCTGGATAAAAGATTTGGAGGATGTAAAGCTTTTAACAATAAATTCAAAACGAATTCAATGGAAGAATCGAAAAGTTCTGAACAAGATTAAAACCTAGCAGAACCACCGAAAAATGAAATATTACAATTTAAGACTTTTGGTCAGAATAAAAAAATTTTAAGATCATTTCACTTCATATAGAAAAAGATTTATTAAATCATTCTATTAATTATGACAAACTGATTGACAGAAGAAACATTGAGTTTGTAGGATTAAAAGTGAGAAAAAAGGCAATACAACTAATCAATCTGGGTATATTTGTTTAAGTATTGTTTATTGTTATTGTTTAAAAGTGCTTGTTTTAATAAATTATGTTCATTTAATTTTTATACATGTCTATTATTTGTTTTTCCTTTTTTTTTTCTTCGACTCCGATAATTACATTATATTATATGCTTTAAAACCAAATAACAAAACGCAAAGGATGTGTCACGACTGACAAATAGGCGCGGAACCACAATTTTGCCTAGTGCCCGGTTTAGCCTTAGTTCGCCACTGAAAAACCAATTCCAACAAACCTGAACAAATTATTTAATTAATTAAATATAAGTTAAGTAGTACTTCTTATCAACAGATAATTAAACTTTAAAATGTAAAATATAACAAACAAACAAAAATTTGACGTTTTGATATTTAAAATACTACTAATGTACTCCTAATCTACTCCTGTATAGTCAATGTAGCATTTTTATTATTCTATTTACTAATATGACTTACTGTGTAATATATCTTATGAAAAATTGCAAAAATCTGAAATTAAATAAAATGGCAATAAAGGTACTTAATTAAAAGCTGGTAGGATTTTATGAATCTAAAATATCTACTTTTTTGTGTTTTTATTGAGGTCAATAAGACTTTAATCTCACCTATTATAGAAATTCCGTTTTATTTAATTCAAATATTGACAAATACCCAACGGTAAAAGGAATTCTCTTGTAGCTTCGTCCACCCACTATTGGAAGAATTCTCCAATCTATTTGAACCAAAAAACTTTCACCGACCAATCGCATTTCCCACATATTTCAGGTGCTAGATACAGGAAGTTGTAGGCGGGACTATGCAAGAAGCATAAAATTTATTGGCACAGGCGCGGTAAAACATTCTAAGTGGGGAATAAGGGGCGGATTCGGTCGTTTCAGAGGACTCTGGGGGTTTTCGTTTCAGTATTGAACTGTGCGTCCTGTGAGAAGGGAAGTTGTGTTTTACTGCGCGACACACACGACGGACGTACCTTTATCTAAAAGGATAGTTTTTATGGATTTTGTTACTGTTTTTTAATTGTTTGTGCATTGACTACCCCTTAAGTGTGTCTGTGGAAAGATATGGTAATACTGTAAGTACTTTTTATGATTTTTAAAACTCTTACTAATATTTATTGATTAATGCAATATTCTATTGAATTTTTGACATTTTTGTTTTGTATGCGTATAAAGTGGTAACATAATTTATTTATCCCTCTAATACGAAATATTTCTGTATTAGAAAAGATTTTGTTATGTTATTTAATCATTTTAAATTTCTTTTTCATATTAATTTCTATTAAGGGTAAAGCTATATAATGTTACAAACAAGATTAACTATACATAAAATTCTTCAAACAATTGATAATGTCTAAAAATACAATAAAGACTAATGAGCTTTAATAGATAGTTAAAATCAAATCAAAATTATTAAGTTTATAGGCTTTGTTGTACATTCGCCAGTATTATAGGTACCAAATTATTGCAATAATATTTAACAAAATCTAATTATTTTACGCACACGAATCTTATTAACGTTCAAAATATTAGGTGTAGGTACCTATTTACGAAATATATACGGATTGAGATTTCCATTGTGACAAAGTTTTTATAGATACCAAAAGTGTAGTAGAAATTTAACACCTTGTATATGTATATTCTTCAACTTCTTTTATTGTAGCGTATGTGGTAGTCGCCACCCGTGACATATTTATCAGATTGAACATTTTTCCGCTTCGTTAATTTTTTTCCAAGTAATTTGTAGTGTAAGAGATATCAGTAGTCGATTATGACGGGAACCCGATCTGTACTTACACGCTAGGGTGGAGTCTTGTGCTGGTCAGAATAATTAATTACTCAATCAGATATAGGTATCTACAATATTAAAAAAATAATACTTTGAATTATTAATGTTAAAAATATAAAAATTGGTTTATGAAGTTATTCAAAAACTTCAATATGAAGAAGCTAGGGGAAAAGCGGTTGAGTCGTAAAATGTTTTGTTTCTGAATCCGTTTTAGTCTAGCAGGCTCACGCGTCTATCGATGACTCAGACTTGCGTCAAATAATGTTTTACTTGCTTTTTTAATAATTAGTTTTTGTGATATTTTTATACAATTTAACGACCTTATTCTTTAAACTTTTTATTTTTGCTTTTGTAATAAATTTCTTATAGTATATTTAGTTTGTTCTTTGTTTATTGTTCTTGTACCTAACCAGACACAATTTATAATTTGATTATAAATATTTTCAACCTTGAATTTACAATGGTAGGTATTGGAAATCAAAAATTCACAATGTAAACTATACTACCTTTGTTAAAAGGCACTTAGCTTTTTTATATACCTTATATATTATTAGAGTTGTATATGGTTGATAGATGATAGCATACCAGCGTTACCTACGGAAACAGAGCAAGAGATATCGGATAACGATGAGAATTATACATTAAAAGAAAATTCTTTGTAATTCACGTCGTAGCTATGCCGAACATTATTAATTTTAAAATAGTTTCTTGTTTTTAAAAAGTATTAGTACTTTACTTGAATTTGTCCACTTTAATTTATGCATTTAATTTTTTTTCCAGTTTTCGCTTTTGTTGCTTTTAAAAATCTTAATAATACTTCGATGGATTTAAAAATGTCTTGATGAACGTCATAAAATTAGGTAATTAAATCATGAATGAAAACTTTTGCACGCATTAGCAGTAAGAATATTTACTAGAAGGGAACGTACAAATATGGGCTACCATTTTGTTTATTGCTAATATCTTGACTATTTTTAGATCGAAAAAGTTCAAATTACATAATTGGCATGTAGAATTGTTTTGCTCTTTTGTGCTAGTTTGTTTTTCTGCCAGTAAGATATTTTTTTCTGTAATGTCATAAGAACACTCACGGTGTCATTTTAGTAAGAAACGGAAAGGTGCTATAAATATGGGCTACTAGTAAAAATATTTTTATTTTTATTTTATAATTTTTTTTTGTACAATATTCACACACATATTCGTCTCTTTCTGCACCAGAAAAATCTATATGTGCCCACAAGTTGCACATAAGGCACTGAATCCATTTTTCACCTCGATAATCGTCACAAAATTTTCCGTCACAGAAAATACAATTTACATCCGTATTTTCTGGATCCGTTACACCAGGAATCTCTTCCAAATCCATATCTTCACCAGCTGGTTCAAATTCCTGCTCACTATCGTTGTCAGAAGAACTTTCGATTTCCTTTTTATGCCGCCTCTCATATTAATTGCGATAGCCCATATTAGTAGCATAGCCCATATTTGTACCTTCTCCTCTACTGTTAAACTGTTCGATCCATATACCTATTGTAGAGGTATTGTATGTAGAGGAAATTCCGCTATGTAATCATTCACTAAATGTTTTCTGTCACCCTTGAGTCATTTAGTTAAAAGCTTTAAAATTCAATTGCAAAATATTTTCCAATTTTAAGATCTTTGTCCCTATAGACAAATGCTGAGCCAAGATAACAATGGTATAACAATTTTAAGAGTATGTTACTAATGATTAAAAACATCTTTTTAAAAACTTGCCATGACAAGTTGGAATTGAAAGCTGGTTCTAGTTAAGTGGTTCCAATTTTCTTTGAAACTAAAATGTAACGCTTCTTCAAAATCTATCATGAGTTGGTGAACTGTAGCTTTTCCCACATTTTCTGACTTCTTTGGTTAGATACTTCAATGCCAGTTTTTATTTTATTTTGTGTGTATAGTAAGTGTCTAACCATATGCCTAATAGCTGACGCTACTAGGGTCTGTTCAATTGTAAACACAGGTGAATAAAAAATGGCTGCTTTAAAATATTAATAAATTCTGATCTTAAATAACTGTTTTTACTTACTGTCCAAGTTTGATAAAGTTTTCAACAAATAAAAGAAAAATTATGCATCGTTAATTGACATTAAATTATGTTTTATCATTCAAATGATCTATGGAGTTTGTAATTATTCATCATGGTTTTCGTTCAGATTTACACTCCATACAGAGGTGGTAACAAGTTTACCTAATTATTGATAAAAACGTATTGATTAGATACAGGTTTAATTATACCTACTAAACAAACGTAGATTAACAGTAAGAATTGATCTAGGTTTAATACCCTTTGAAGTATTTATGGCTACTGATATCACAATATGTCAGCAACTCTTCACTCCCGGTTTAGCGAATTCCTGACCCGTATAGGACTGTTTTGAGCTTCAATATACCACGAACTAGGAATTTGGTAAATACGCAACACTAGCCAATCATCAATATCTTTCACAAATTATATATTTGTATATAATTATGTATAACCATGTACGTATTGACTATTATGTCAATTAAACAAAGACGGTCAACGACAAATGATGCACTTGGCCAGCAGTCTCAAACCCCATGCCGTATTCCAATCGATAAATGGTACTAATTTACTTAATATTGCTGTGCCAATAGCAACCCCAGTGCTTTTTTCGTTAATAAACCTCATGAATTTATTGGATATTTCGCCTGGTAATATTTAAAATCAAATTCATTATCACGTTTCTGGAACACAATATAGGTACATTATTTTTTTTAATTTTGACTTAATTAAATAATTATAGAATAAGTAATAATAACATAAAGTGCGAAAAGTTACATGAGATAATACTAAACCAATTTGTTAATATCAGGTGCTGTCCTCTCTAGTTTGAACCATGGCTTCGATTCTCAGAGGTTCTTCACGAATTAATGTTCAAACATACTCCAGGGGATATTTGTCACTCGTTTTTAAGTGCACCACGAAGTATGTTTGTTCGTAGGTAATAATTCGCGACTTATATAGGTCTACCTAGATACTATAAGACTAGAACTGGAACATCCATTAGTGGAGTATCAACATTACCTACCAAATCTTAAATAAATTTTAGTAGTGATTTTGAATTTGAATTAAATGGAAATTGAAATCTATTCAAATCTCATCGTACTTCAAAGGAGTTATTGCACAAAAAGATCTTATAACTACATGATTGGAGAAAGGATCCAAGTATAATAAATTTCTAGTCAAAAGTTAGGGATATTGGAAACATAGCTTTAATGCTTTGATAGATGCAATAGATGCAATCATTTATAGAAAAATCTAGAGAATTTAATCTAGAAACATATTTGTGCTTCGTCGACTACTCGAAAGCGTTCGATAATGTAAAATAGCATAAAATATGAGGAATACTAAGAGAAATGGGTACCCCCGAACATCTAATATACCTACTGAAACAACTGTATATAAACAACACAGGACACGTAAGAGTCAACAACATATACTTCGATAATTTTAAACTAAAAGCCGGTGTTCGTCAAGGATGTAATATCTCTCCCACGTTATTCAATATATACAGCGAACACATCATGCGCATTTTATTCGATGGACGGCAAGGAGGAATATCAATCGGAGGCCGAAAAATCAACAATCTCCGCTATGCTGACGACACTTTCGTACTAAAATCATCAATAATTGACCTTGCATACATCATGAATAGACTAGATACTATTAGTCGTAAATATGGACTTAAAATTAATGTATAGAAGACCAAGGTAATGATAATCGATCGAATTAGAAATAACCAGCCGAAAATACGAAACGTAGCGGGGTTTGAAGTGGTAAGCCGTTTCAATTACTTAGTAATCTGTTATCACAAACAATGTGGATGCGAAGAAGAGATACGTCGATGCTTTACAATGGCCAGATCAGCAACGGTCAAACTTACTAAAATCTGGAAAGATACTGACATAACCAGAAACACGAAACTGCGCCTAGCACGGACGCTTATCTTTCCTATCGCTACCTATGCGTCAGAAACTTGGACAATTAAAAAGTCCGACTCACGACGTATAATGAGATACCTTTGAAATGTGGGTATATCGTAGAATGATGCGCATACCCTGGACAGCACAACGCACAAGTGTCTTAATATTGACAGAAGTCGACATCAATACTAGGCTTGCCACAATCATCAAGCAAAATATATTGAGGTACTTTGGATACATTACCAGACGAATGAAAGGCATGGAGAGGTTGGTGGTTAAGGGCAAGGTTGATGGTAAAAGAACCCGAGAAAGATCGCCACTCCGATGGTCAGACCAAATAAAGTGCGCTACCGGTAACTCTCTGCCTGAGGCAGCACACCGCGCCCAGGAGAGAGAAGAATGGATAGCAACCATTCATCAAATACCGTAACGTCACCACATCCTTACGAAGGATAAAGGATAGATGAGGAGGAGATGCAATAGGTCGCGCCTAGGTGTAAAAAGATAAAAACAAAATAAACGCAATATAACTACAGATTGCGCGACCACACACTACGAGTACGCAGTCTCATGCGTATTTCTTAGTGAAACTAAGATTAAATAAATTCATATTAAATAAATTAAAATAAAATCGAATCAAATTGAATTGTATTGAGTTAAATTGAACTAAATTAAAAATCATTGCTTCGTATGATGACGATAAGAAAGCTATGCTTCCCCTCCTCGGTCATTCCAGGAGTCCCACATCCCGTTTTTATTCTAAATTGGGTAGAAAACAATTCTTTATTTTAAAGTAAGTTAATATAAGTACATCTATTTTACACCAAAAATCTTTTTCTAGTTCCATGACCGTTGTCGAGCGTTGGATATTATGTTTGCTACCATATTCACTGTCATGGCTTAATTCACAGCAACTCTTAATAATTATGTACTCGATTTACCGTACAATTTTGAAGTCATGATATTCTTTTTTTGCCTTTTGCTATTTCCCTGTACATTAAGATGTAAAAGTTTATTTTTCAGTATGCCTCATATGAAGTACTCCAGCTTGCGGCATTTTATAAATTAACAACTTGTATTGTTTGGTCGACCGAACCTGTCTTTAGTAGTCTTCATTATAGCCACATCTTAAAGGATTCCATTAAATCCGATATAATAAAAAATCCATCAACTCGACATTGTTTTATATCAAATTTGAATACAAAAATTTAAAAACCACCAAAAATTACAAAATTCCTTGTAACAGCTCATTTATTTTAAAAATCAAACAATTTTATTTTTAATAGATCATACTACCCGTAGCCGATCTGTGTTGATTTGCATCTACAGTTCAGAGAGTAGATATCTTAGAATTAGTTTTAGGGTTTATTTCGTATTTATCTAAGGCTCTCGAAAATCATCTCAATATTCTGTTTTAATTAAGTTAAAATAGGAAGACTTAGGGAGTAATTGCAACTGAAGACTAACTTAATTTTTTCTACACTTATAATTACAACTGTGTGGTGTTGAATTATCGCCGACAAAAAAGTATTGACATATATTGACAAGAAAATTTTTGATTTCTTCTTAATAATTTCGTAATTCTACATAAAGTTGTAGATAAAATGCATCGTAGTCCTTTTTACACTCTTACCCAAATGGTCTTTTGTGTATGCCCATCGCCTATTTGAGGCTTTCGAATAGGAAGAGGCTTTAATATCTAGTTTCGAGTCGCTTTTGATTGGAAGCCTTACTTCATTATGTAGTTAAATCTTCTCCAGGCTTTGCCGTTCATATTCGGCCTCTGGGCATTTTGTTTATATGTTTCTAGTCCAGTCTTGTCCTACGATGAGCTACAGAATGGTTAGTCACCTTCGGCAGAGTTTCTCGTGCCAAGAGAAGGTTAATAAAATCTGTATCTAACCTGATATCCGCAATTAAGCCGTTATTAGTTTCCATTTGGTCATGCTCACCTCACAAAAGTAATCTACGACTGATCACGATGAACACTTTCGCCGCCACAATGGTTGACGGTTCTCGAAGGGAAATATATTATATTGATCATATTCCTGCTTAAAATGAATAAGTCTAGGCGTTCTTTAAAACTAATTCCACCCACAATTTAAAGAAAGGATATTGGAATAGCAACAAGATTCGTAAGCGAAGAGACTAAGATTTCCACTCTTCTTGTCAATTTCGACGTTCCCGTCCCCAAGCCAGTGAAGTAAAATACTTCTTCAAGGACTTCTTGATATTAAATTGACCCTAAAGAGCCTTCTATCTAAGTTCCTACTAAAGTTCGGAATAGTTATTATCACACTGACATATCTCCAGTTCACGATTTCATAAGGATAGACTATCACTCTTCGAGCTGATCGAGTGGTGTATGGATCCTGGGTGGGCATGGTAACTCTCGGTCATCTAATTTTAAACCGTTTCACAAAATTTCGAATTTGCTTATAACGATTACCTATAAGGGAGAATACATTTTTCGATACATTACAATGTTCACCTATATACACTTTCTAGCCCCTGTTTGAATCCCAGTAGTACCCTATTTCCTTTTTAGCATCACTATATAATAGAATAAGTTTAATACGATAAATAGTTCTTTCTATGTTCTATATAATTCAAAAGCAGATTAAACAAAAAACAATTATTGGTATAACAATGTACTGCTATTTTTTGCGAATAGAAAAAGTTAATGGTTTTTTACAGTTACTAACAGCCTTTAATAAGAAAGTAAATGCAGGAATACATAGAAAAAAATCAAATTATGAAAAAGTTATTTAAAATCTTCACCATTCTGTTTACTTTTTTTGTACGAACGAATCGAATTTTAATTTTATATTTTTCAATAAACATTTCCATATTTTTACATCAAGTTATCGTTGTTTATCTTTTTTAAAGAAAAATACTACATCTTACCACGCGTTTAACGATATATAAAATTTAAATAAGAGGTTGAGGAAGTAAACACTATTAAATAATAAATCTCTGTTGAATGGTACCAATTTCTCTGCCAGAACCGGCAGAACCTTTTGGTACTGAATATATGAGAAACTTAAATTAATAATAGACAAAAATCTAGTTTTGTGAACGTTCATATACTTTAAAAAAAGGTCTGTAAATAGGGCAGTTATATTTAAATTTTATAGATTTTTACCTTACATACTTAAAAATTGGCCATAAACAACAACGAAAGCTGAATCATGGTTCAAATATTTGATACAATGTGATTATGTACTTGATATATAAAATTATTTCAAGTTAGTTCACAAAAGATTGTTACTAAAAAAATCAACGTATCAACTGGCTGTACATCCACTTTTCCTATATCGTTAAATATTTGTCATTACTCTGTTTGAGTCTCTGTTTGTCTCAATATCATTACTCTGTTTGAAACAAAAAAACCAAATATGTACATAGGCATCATAAATTAAGTAATTAACCAAAAAAACAAAAATAATATTGAATCAGCACAATATAATGAAACCAAATTACCACGTTTAATCCCTATGGGTATATAAAAAAAACAAAATAAACAGTAGGACCACATATTTGAAGATATAAAAATATTGAATACAACCAACAATAAACTAAGCCACAATCAATTAATTATCTTAATCCCATATAAACACAATTGTTAACAACAATTAACTAGATAAAAAATAAAACATTGATTATGATGATGAATTTTTAAAAATATTATTTTATACCATCATATAGAAAAAAAAGATAATACAGTAGGCAGTACAGTAGACTAGCACGAAAGTTTACACTATATTTTCTGTATTTTTAAAATTAAATAAAGTAACTTTATTATTTATTTACTTTAATCAAATTATATTATATTAAAATATTTCAATAAATTATTATGTTTGCTCCTAACGCCACCTACTAACGTTGCATACGTTGTTTACTTTTGACAGATATGTCAAAATATAAACTAAATAAGATGTTTAAAAATAATAATTATCTTTATATGAAATTATTTTAAAACGAGAAGTGTCATAAAAATTTTAACAGATGATTTAATATTGCTATTAATTAGATGATTAATTGGATAGATATTCTTTAAATTTTTAATTCTTATTTTTAATATCTGCATTTTGTTAGTTATTTTTCATAAGGTTTTTAATTTAAAGCTACTTAAAATAAATATATATGCTGATTATAAACGAATTACGCTGCTGACATAGGTCGAGTTTGATTTATTCGTAGTAAATTCTGGTGGACCATAAGGCAGCGAAATTGGTACTCTTACATATTTATTATATACTGCCGACTTACTCACTATCCTGTTAATCAAATCTGTCACATTCGGACAAAGCTATCTTGCGTCACATACGAGTATAAATAAAACTGCTAATAATTTAAAATTACTTAAAAGATGAATGATCAAATAGAATGAAACAAAGTCGTGTGGAATTCAAAATACGAAGTGAAAGTTGTCAGTTTAGTAAATTATCAGAATGATAGCAGCAAAGTATCTAGGCATATATCTGAAAAAGTTAAACTTGTAACAAAACAATTAACAAACGAAACTAAATTGCTTGTCTACAAATATGGTTTAAAATACAATTAAGGAAACCTGGTTGTACTTACAGAACTATTCTTGCTATTAGAGCAAAACGACTTAGAGAGTTAGAACACGTGATGAGAATAGCGAACCGGAGATGGGTAAAAGAACTCCCTACAGAGAGGAGAACAAGAAGATCACGGAAAAAGTTGCGTGAAACTTATAAAGAGAATTTAAAAAAATTGGGAAAAGGAACTAATGAACTGCGGTCATGGACAGAATAAAGTAAGTAGGTATCGACATAGCTTCAAACAAAGGAAAAAAAGTATAATAAAATATGTGTATGAAATTGAAAGCACCCGTATATACGTATTTCTGACTATTGGTCGTCTTCGGTACGATGCAGATAAGTTAGAACAGGAGCATGTTAACTTGGGAAAGTTTCACTACAGGAGCAGTGCGACAATTTTGTGGCAATAATGTTAGAAGACTCTGAGGTTTCCAAAGCAATAACTAAAACATCTACGGAGAAAGCTAAGCTACCTAAGGAAAGCAATACCAAATGTTTAATACATTTCAAACCACATGGAAAGTCTTGTTATGTGCCAAAGTCTTCTTTAAAACAGTCCTCCATTCACCACTGTTTCTGGAAACTCTTCTACATGATCTAACTCATAGATTTTGAATCGTCCACTAATTTGTCTTGATACCTAAGTCTCGATATTTCTCTGGCTCGTTGTCCCATCGGCCCTCTTCGGTCAAAAACCTCTATCTGCGTCACAAACCTTTCTCTTTTATTTTTCCATGTATTGTTCTTGGTGTTTTCGGTTGAAACGTTTAATCAGTTCTTGGTTCTTCTATGTGACTACATTTCTGCTCCATATATTAGTACTGGTCTTATTAGTGTTTTATAGAGGGTCACTTTAATTTTTCTGGGTAGTTTTAAGGCCAGATGTCTTCTCAAGCGCTATATTAACGACGTCTCTAGTCGTTTCTATCTTCAATGTAGCTTGATATGTCTTATTCTACTGCCATTCTTCTCTTTATCTCCTCATTTTTAATACGATCCAGTCTTGTTATTCTACAGCTTCTTCTCCTGAACTCCATTTCGGGTGCTGTAATTTTGGACCTATTTTCTTTGTTTATTACCCAATTCTCTGCTTCGTAAGTCACTACACTGCGTACCAAGGTGTTAATATATTCTCTACTTTGTATTTATGGTAACCTGTCTTTCTCATAGTAACCCGTTCATTTGTTTAATGTATGTTTTTGTCTGTGTTGATCTGATAGTTATCTCTTAATCAGTAGTTTCATTCTTAGAAATTATGAGTCATAATTATTTGAATTTTTCGGTACCGTTAATTTCCCTATCTTCATCCATTTTCAAGTTTCTAACTGGTTCTTGATATATACTTCATTAATGTATTATTACTATACGTAGTAAGAAATAATACTAAAAATCCATATTAAAAGAGATGAAAATAAGATAATAGAGCTAAGATTTAAAAAAACGGTAGATTTATATGGTAAGGCAGATGAAAAACATTTAAAAAATAGGCAGAACTTAAGAAGTGGATAAAATAATTAAACAAACATATTAGCAGTCGGTGAGGAACGTAAGTAAGTATTCTTAAAAATTAAAAGCGAAAAAGGTAAATCCAACTCTGTTGATCTGAGCACTGACCCTCTCTTCGAAAAAGCCCTGGAGTGTTTGACGATTAAACAATCGTAACTTAGCCAGTTCGTCGTCGCATGCCCAACAATTATCCTGTTCGATTAATTATACGATTGTATCCGATCGAATGATCTGGCGGCACAGAGGGCACTTCGCCGCGTCGGACGATACTGGCCGACTGGACGACTGCCGGTCAAATGTAAATAAATTAGTTTGTAGTAGACCGGGATCTCACTCTCGATTCCACTTGTGAATGCAGAAAGATAAGAACCAATGAATGACTTAAAGATAGTCTTCAAATAAATTATTTATTTTTGCAGTTTTTATGGCCAAAGGAAATACAAGTCTTCTTTATAAATAGTCTCTTCTACGATTGATGGTGAAATTTTTTATATTCTAGAGCTTTCGTGTACGAATGAAGAGGTTTATGCTTAAAACTAAGATCTTACTAATTATAAATCTTTATATTGTTGATTCAGTAGATGTTCACTTCTAAAGCATCACTTACGGCATACGAAATAAGTCCAGGACAAGAACGTAAAATTGAAATTGCAACAAACAATGATTATTCTACAACTAACCGCTATAATGATAAATTTTTATTGAAGAAAATAAAAAATTGGAAAATAATGAAACAGTTATATTTGATTTCCTTTATTTCAATATTTCCATGTTATTAAAAAGTAACTATCAAAAGAATATAATTAAAAATAAAATGAAATGTGATTCAAATTAATATATATATATATATATATATATATATATACATATATATATATATATATACATATATATATATATATATATATATACATATATATATATATATATATACATATATATATATATATATATATATATATATATATATATATCTATATATATATATATATATATATATATATATATATATATATATATCTATATATATATCTATATATATATATATATATATATATATATATATATCTATATATATATATATATATATATATATATATATATATATATGTTCGGATAAGTTTCCGCGGTCAGATAAATGAAAATTACTGAGTTCTCGGGAAGAACCGCGTTGAGAATTTAAAACTCGACGTTTCGGCACCCATTTTGGAGCCATTATCAAGAGTGATACGGTTCGGTTCGAGTTCGGGGTCTCAATCTGCCTACTCCCCTCACTCGAGACGTACCAGTATCGTGTTCTATATTGCAAGAACTGTCTCTCGGCACTGAGATCTCAATCTGCCTACTCCGAGTATCGAGTGAGTGTCATCACTCGACACTGAGGAGTAGGCAGATTGAGACCTCAGTGCCGAGAGACAGTTCTTGCAATATAGAACACGATACTGGTACGTCTCGAGTGAGGGGAGTAGGCAGATTGAGACCCCGAACTCGAACCGAACCGTATCACTCTTGATAATGGCTCCAAAATGGGTGCCCAAACGTCGAGTTTTAAATTCTCAACGCGGTTCTTCCCGAGAACTCAGTAATTTTCATATATATCTATATATATATATATATATATATATATATATATATATATATATATATATATATATATATATATATATATATATATATATATATATATATATATAATATACATATACTAGTAACTTTTCCCGTCGCATGCCACCAAATCAATTGTTATCTACAGTCAGTCATTAAACTTTTAAAATAATAAATAATAAACTTTTTGCATATAATCCTAGTAAATATTGCCCTTTTGGTAGTAAATCTATTTGTAGTCATAGTAAGTACCCTATAATATCTCGTATGTCGTGTCTCTATACGTTCATTAATAATGAAGATACTGTGTAGTGCCCCTTAGTCGCCTTATTTGTTTTTCCTTACTTAATATATTCGTTATTTCCTCCCCTTTTATTTGCTATGTCGCATGTTAGGATTCGATCAGTTGTTTACTTTGTATTCAGTAAGAGGCCTTCTTTAAGTCAATAAATCAAAATTTGTCTTTTAGTTAAACTATTTTTATTCATAGTGCCCTATGATTTCTCTTATATAACTATACTTTCAATAATAATGAAGACACTGTGTAATATCCTTTTGGTTGTCGCCTTGTTTGTTTCTTTTATCTTAATATATTCGTGATATTCTTCCCTTTCATTTAACGTATCACATGCTCCAATCGGACCAATAACCAAGGAGATGTGGGTTAATGAAATTTTATATCTGCTTATTACTGAATTGTTAATTTTTTTTTATAATAATAACACACATTTAAGTTCTTTAAAGTTTGAAAAATCTTAATTTTTCCTTTGAAAATTTTGTTTAATGATTTTAGTAATTTTTAAAATTTGTTAAATATAAAAGAGAATTTATTTATTATTTACATTTATTATTATTTTGTATTTATGTTAAATTACTACATTTTGATTATCATTATATTTTATTAAAAGGTTTTAAAAAATCGAAAAGTGATATATGTTGTAAGAATTATCGCAGTTATCGTCTACGCAGAGAGCCATGGTTTTTAATTTAATTTATTTTATTTTATTCGATTCGATTTTATTTAATTTTACTTTATTTTATTTTATTTTAGACAGATAATTATACAAATATTTTAAAATCCCAAGTCGACCCGATATTTCTCGAGTTGTTAAAAAAAGTTTTAAAAAAATTAAATGACGTCTTATGAAATCGATATACGTACAAAAACCAGCATGTACCTTTTTGCATATGAACCAAATAAATATAAACTAACATAAAGCTTTAAATTATTTTGCAAAATAAATCTTACCTTTAAATTACAGCAACCAAGATTTTTGTCAATTTTGCGAAAAAAATAATAAATATTCGTATTATTAATTATCTATGTAATTAATATGTATTAATATATTAATTAATATTGCTAGTATTTTTAATTAAACATATCGTTTCAAAAACAAAACATGATTGACTCATAGGTTGAAATGTCAGTTGGTATTTCAGGTTTCTTTCCTAGGTGACGGTAGAATTTTAATTTTAAATCAGTTGGCAAGGAAGAGTAGTTATCGGTGATTTCTAAATCACCGTGAATAAATCACGGATAGTATAATCACGTCCCATTCCTCCTCACTTAGTTTGTTTTGTTTATCTGTTATTATGTTGCCCTTCATATCGTATAATGTAATGGGTCGATTCCATCTTTGTTATCCCACTAATTCTTTGTATGTATATTGAAGATGTCGTTTTTGTTGCAGCTCCTAAGTTTCCCACATTTTGTTTTATAATTTTTTTTTATAATTTTATTTCGTCATTGATGGTCCGTATTCGTATTCAAATCAGTCGTATTTTTGTTCGCATTTAGTATTAAAAGTTTTTTGTTTATTCATGATATCAAGGGTATCGTCCGTTACCCACTCCTGTTTTGCTTATATATTATATTTTTACATATCCTCTTCGTATTCACCATCAGAGCTGATTTAAAGTAGTCCCAGATTTCGTTTGATCAAGTTTGTTTTGATATTCTGCTCTCATATCAAGTAATCGGAAGTTATCATTTATTTTTTTCTGTCCGGTCGTATCTATTCTTTCGGTAAATATCCAACATCAATTTAAACACATTTTAATTCTATTAATTCTTCTTTTCAATTTAATATATTTATATTTGTGCTATCAAGGGCCTGTGCCAAACAACTGATTTGATACAATAATTTATGTGTATTTCATGTATTAAAAAGTAAGATATCTGATTTCTACATAACTAGCCTCTTTTTTTATCTTCCAGGCATTTACAGGTATACAGTGTTACAAGTAGCGACTATTTTTTATGCACTTTAATGCATATTTATATAGATTCTGTTCATAAAAAAATTTACGCTTTTTTAACGTAACTCTATTTTTACCAAAAAAAAATTTTATTCTGCTTGTAATTTTTGTTGGTAAAAATGGATGCACGATTTTTTAAAGACCAAAATATAAGATTATTTATTTGATTAAAAAGAAACACAACAGTTGTATAATAATATTTCTTGTTACAGTCACGCTCCGTCTTCACCTGGCATGACGTGCCGGGCCTACTCCAACTCAAACGACTGGGACATCAACGACAGTTCCATCCCTAGAATAGAAGAATTTGACCATTTTTCTGAATGGGCAGATGGGCATTGTCGTCTGGTATATCGAGCTGATAGCGAAGAAGCCAAAAGACATTCTTCTGGATGGGCTATGAGGAACACCAACAATCACAACGTCCATATTTTGAAGAAAAGTTGCTTAGGTGTCCTTATTTGTTCTTTAAGATGCACCTTATCCACTGGAGAAAAGGTGCATTTAAGACCAGCTATATGTGACAAAGCTCGAAAAAAACAGCAAGGTACATTTGTTATTTCTAAAGCATTTCATTATATAACTAAGAATATTAAAAATAAACTTTTTGATGTTCTACAATAGCAATCTTCTAAAAAAAATTAATGCTTCATCTTTTTGGTAGTTGTCCTATTCACCTTCTTTCGTTTTGGATGATAGTACTGTATCTACTTTCATTATCTTTTTGTTTTTAATTCTAATTTTACCTTCACTCTTTTTAACTTCTTTTTTGACTTTTTTTAATGTTTTATATGATATAAATTAGCTTTATTTAGGCCTATAGAATTCTTGGTACAGTATTTCCGGTATATGCGCAAGAAATATACCTTAAATCTAATTGCTGCAATTTCCAAAATTCTTTTCTCACTCACTAATATGATATTGGGATATGTTAGTGAATTTTATTCTATTCATTATAACAGGTGCTTTTGAACTTAGTTTTGCCCACATTCCTGATATTAACGTATTTTTTGGCATACTACTCTTTTGTGAATACTTCTGTATATATTGCCAAACGTTCATTTATACATACAGCATTTATACATTGTATTCAAGCATACAACTAGTTGTTTTGTTTTATACACCTGATTTTCAATAGACAGACGTCTATTCTGTCTATTCTCTACTGGTCATGCTTCAGGCGATTGGCTTATTATACATCTTCCATTGACTATTATACAAGTCTCGAACTTGCTCCTTCCAACATACAACAGACCTTTTATTTGACTCTGGTATACCCATAGCTCCTATATCAAGGCGACATTGAATCTTCTTATATTAACAGTAAGATCCGCTGAAGTTGCCTTACAGTGCTGAATGTTCGCCTGTAAGAGCCTAAGTTGCTTACTTCTAAGTTCTTTGGATCAATTATATTTTTTCTTTTGTCTCTATCTTCAGTTAACTTGCACGAATTGGGGCGAAATACTGTCAGGCACGGCAGTGCGGCCGCGGCCATATCGTGCCAAGGCTCTAATTCTCAAGACTTCGCCAGCTCTATAAGGTATCACCAACACAACACTTTTCCTCTGTACCATATATCCGCCGGACCCTATAATAAATTGGGAAGCGCAATAGTCACATCACAAATATCACTATATAATGAGACTGGTTGTACTGTTTAAGTGTGCGTGTGTATAGTTAATGGCAGATCTCCACTACCTATGCCATGTTCTTAGTTGATCTACACGATAGTTTGTTACATCTTATTCACATCGGTCCTATAGATCAATAAGGCGTTCACTATTAGCGACAAGGACTTGCCATGCAGGAGATAAGGAATTTTTCATTTCAAAAGGAAATTTTGAATTTTCAGGTAAACCTTGTCCGAATCGACAATGCACGGGTCGTCTAGAGATTCAACCATGCAGAGGACATTGCGGATACCCAGTTACTCATTTCTGGAGGCACACCGAGCATGCGATTTTCTTTCAGGCCAAGGGTGTTCACGATCACCCAAAACCTGAAGCTAAAAGCACTTCTGAAGCAAGAAGAACGTTAGGAAGTGGTAGGAGAGTTAGAGGATTAGCTGTTTTATTGGCCAAAGAGGCAGCATTAGGAAATAAGGTGAGTTATCTATTATATCACAATTACTTTAATATAGATATGTGTTACCATCGGTAATTTTTCTCTATTCATGTAAAACATAAAAGAGAGAAGATGGTATTTGAAAAACTGCTATAAATAGGGAAGAAGGTAAAAGATCTACTCTCTATTTTCTCAAACAAAGGAAAACTTAAATTATTAAATAATGTTTCGGTTACTGAACTAAGTTTTCATAGTGCTTATGAAGTTAAAAGTTATTATACTGTCTTATAACATAACCATTAAAAATTGTGAACGGGTGCCATTTTTTTAGGTAAGTTAAAAAGCTGTTGTATTATGTAGTATGTTCGAATATGTCTTGCGTTATAGTTATTTTAACTATATAATAATCTACTAATATGTATGTAGAATGTAGAAAAATTATTGTTACAAACCTTCACGGAAAGCCAGGTTTGACAGGAGACGTCGTCATAATTTTCTTTTAAAAATAATAATTTTATCAATTAGCCTACTGTGTATACAAAGGACGAATGTATTACTTATATGTACTCGAATATATTACCACATGCAGTTCATAATCACACGGTGGAGAGGGGACATGACGTCCTAGCCCTACGTCCTCCAAAGCACGCCAATAAAGTTAAACACATCTTTAACACCATTTTTCAAGTTATGTTATAGGAATTGACTTTATATGGATATTGCTTGCCAAGCATTCCATTATTGAATTTATAGTGCTTATATTGTAATGGGCTTTTTGAGATTGATAAACATGATTCCTAGCAGGCCGGATAGCTCAGGCGGTAGAGTATCAGACTTCCACGCAGAAGGTTGGGGGTCGAATCCCAGCACCAGGGAGAAAATCTATACTTTATTACTTTGTAACTGGTAGCTCATCATAAAAGCAAATCTTCACTAATCTGCAAACAGGAGGTAAGGCGGTCAAACTGAAATCACTGAAATAATATCCTCTTCTATTGAAATGTAGTTTTAGATATTATTTTCCAAAGAGTCCACTCTGTTCACATATAAATAACAATACAAGCCCATGGATTATATACCCAACACGTATAAAAATCATGGGTCAGTGTTGGAGAATGAAAAAGGGACAGATTTATATGTTAAATAAAATTAATGTTAAAGCAGATACATCTTATTGATATCATACATTTAAGAAATGACGGTATCAAATTCGTCACAACTTTCCCTTACTCGATCAGCAGGTAGGCAGATACCCCAAAAGATAATTTGTCAAATTCGTTAAAATCATTAAATCATTCTTGATACTGTTGGGTTTATTGTTATTTGTATTGTTGTAAAATTTATTAAGGCTTGATTTGAAAATAGTTTCGATTATATGTTCGGGATATGCATTCTTTCGAAGGGCATTTTTTGCTTTTTTTATTGCAGTTGGTCCGTATTCTGGGTCTGTTAGTTGTATAGAGTTATCAGCAAGAATTATAATTACAGACTTCTTATATCAGTATATAGTAGTATCTACTATAGTAGTATCAAAACTACTTCTACAACTCTTCCATATATAAAAGGTTTATCAGAACAATTGACAAATCTTCTAACCAAACATAACATAACAGTGGTCCACAAAGGAAACAACCTTTTAAAGAAATATTTCACTAAACTAAAAACACAAACTTCAAAACTCAAAAAATCACGTGTTGTTTACGAGATACCATGTATTAATGTGAAGGTGTCTATATCGGGCAAACCAGTCAACTGCTTCAATCCAGAATTCGTTCTCACAAATATGACAAGAACAATGTCACTGCGCTCACAAAACATGAAAATGAGAAGAAGCACAAAATTGACTTCGAAAACATCAAAATTTTAAAAACCGAAATAACCAACAAGAAGAGGGGGATACACGAGTCAATAGAAATAAAAAGAAATTCCAACGCATTAAATGACATAAAAGATACACAAAACCTAAATAAAATATATTTCAATCTGATTTAAATAATAATAGATATAACACCATAAAAAGCTCTTAAAGTCATAACATATCTCCACTTTACCTTTTTCGAAAACATCAATGATACGCCCATATGAAAATAATTATACACTAATGACAGAAAACCATGAGATATCAGATATCAACTTTTATATGTCACTTCATTAATGTCAGTGTCCCGTTTTACGTTTTGGTAAGTTATATATATATATATATATATATATATATATATATATATATATATATATATGTATATATATATGTATATATATATATATATATATATATATATATATATATATATATATATATATATATTGTTATGATGTATATTTTTTATTTGAATGATGAGCAATGAGTATTTTTAATAATATAGGGTTTTTATCGCGGTTCTCAAAGAATTAGTTTGTAAGTACTTTTTTTAATTATCTTTATTATAACTATTATGAAACACACATATATATCTAACCTAACCAATGTAAATTTAAAATAAACTATCTTTAAATTGATATTCTTATAAAACTAATTAAATTCTATAGACAATGTAAAATTTAAACAAACTATCTTCAAAATTGAAATTGTTATGACACTAACTAAATTATATTAACAAAATTTTGTACCTTTCTTTCACTGAATGCCTAAATGAACTGTTTTCCACTATATAGATTCTAATCACCACTGACTGTCTTCGTACTTCGGTTATCCTTGTTTTTGTGAAATTACTTTTTCCAATTATCAGCTTCTACCAATTTAAGATATATTTTTCTTCACCAGCATTTATAAACCACCAAGCAAACCAGCAAAACAGCATTTATATTTATTCTTCTTTTCAATATACCAATATCCAATTATTATAAGTTGATTTATACTAATCTCCAATCATAATATAATTTTAATTTCTTACAATATTCTTCTAATATACTTTTTTAATCTTCTATAATTATTTGTGTATCATTATAAATGTGCATTAAAATATATGCATAATTTTTAATCTTCATTTAACTCACTATATTAAACAATTGGACTATTTGTAACTGATTGACTGTCTTGAAAATTCTGAACAATTGACTTCACTAACTAAATGAGTTTATCTTCTACTAACTTTTATAATAACTTGCCATCTTGAATCCAAATCACGGGTATTTATATCTTTTCAATCTTCCAGAACCATCTGGTAAGAAATCATGTTCAATTTAGTTCTATTTCTTCTATATGGATGTTCTCGAAAAAAATATCTATTCGATCCACCGACATAATCATTATTCCAGAATGTTCCAACATAAAAACAGGTCAAATTCTGCATTCTGGAGAATTCGTTAATGTTCTATTAATAATTTTGTTGACATTTAGGCTTTTCAGATCAGAATAAACATTTAAATCATTAAATATATATAAATTAAACATTTTAAACTAACATTATTATTATAACCCCACTTTATATTCTTAAAATTCTTAATTTCTGTCAGTCACTTACTGTATAGTTGGTTGCCTATGCACATGGCTCACTTAAATATATTTACAACATTAAAATACAACTTTTTACAATTATTATATGCTAATTTCTTAAAAATGCCCTCACATAAATAATTTTTATTAAATTCTCTAGTATATAACTTATTAAAATAACCAAATATCTAATATTATCTAATGTGTAACTTATAAATTAATTTTTTAAATAATATCATTTCAATATATATATATATATATATATATATATATATATATATATATAGCATCTTCGCGGGCATTCCATCTCTGTTGCTACTATCTTATTGCTGTTTTTCTTGTTTATGATCCAATTTTCAGCCCCATATGTAAACCATACGAATTAATAAAAACCTTATCGATTTTATTTACATCCGTACGGCAATGGTTTATGGCGGTGAAATTGACCCTTGATCTCTATTTAAAGATTTGCATTTGTAATGAGCTGCCAGTTGCAAACAAATAGACTTTAGTAATTTTTAAATATCTACAGGTTCCATGTAGAGTAAGCCTGAAACAAATCAGTACCTTGGGTAAAACCAGGGGTAATAATAGGCGGTTTAAGTGTAGCACTGGCCCTGTTACATTATGTACCGTAGATCCAAGAGATAACAGACTATCCTGCTATAATACCAGAGCTGCGCTACCGGTATAAAGGGAGACTAGTATTATATAAAAATGAAACAATCGTTTTTCTCAAATACATAAAAAATAATATCGTTTAACTTCCAACTCTAAAATCTGGATTTCAATAATTTATACATCTCAAAACCATTTCTCTCTCTCTCTCTCTCTCTCTCTCTATATATATATATATATATATATATATATATATATATATATATATATATATATATATATATATATATATGTATATATATACATTATATAGTTGTATATACTTTATTTGAAAATTATTGATAGCAAAGCTTTTCTAACACAGCTGCATTTTATGTTGTATTCAAAGTTTGTTGGGATTGTCATATTTTTTTATCAATTCTTGTACAAATCTGAGATAAGAAGATATTGATTTTTATCATTTTTCTGCTTTGAACAGTATAAATCGTTGTAATCTTCTGCCATAAAACTGTTATATCATGCATTTCCAAAAACGAGGATAGAAATAAATTATTTGTTAATATATTTCTTATTACATAAAGTTTCTACTTTTTATACTGTTTAAAATGTTTTTATATAGAATAAAAAAGCTTACCTGTATACAATAGCATATTTACTAAACACTCGGCATTTCAGTAATAATAATTCTAGATGTATCCGAAATCTTATTAATAGACCACACAGCATCTGTGCCTATTTTGCATAAGCAGCGACCAACGAGCATAATCCAAACGTGATTGTGCCCGAAACCAAATACTTTTCACAATTTACAATTAAACGTTTAGTGATAGTAAATAATCGAGTTATCTAACGCTAATAAGAGGTTTGTTCGAAATGAGTGATCGACCATCTCTAGTCATCGATATTTTGAAAATAAACAGGCCGCAGAGGTGATGATAAATCGACCACACAAAATTAATTATAGACTACAGAAGAAAGTGCTCTTCGATTTAATCCAACCTGTCATTATCAATACAAATCGCCTCGAGGTGCAAAACATTGACAAACTAGTTGGAATTCTCAATGCTTTATCTACGAGGCTATCTATCGTCCATATTTATGCCATTATCAATATCATTATTATTATTATTTATAGAACTTTTCCTATTAAGTCCGTTTTTCATCATCGATCATCTGTTAAAATTTATGTTGCCACCACTGCACACATATCCCAACGATCGGCTTATCACAGAAGTGTGTGTATGTATCTGGTTGGAATATTGTCTGCGAAACCTACGGTATCATTCGCTTAATCACAATTACACATGTGTAGCAATATTTATATTTCTTGATTTTATATACTCTTTTACTTACCTATTTACATTAATCACGGTTAATATTTGTCGAGATCTTGTTTAAATACTATAACGATATGATACCGGTGTTTCAACAAAAATTTGTACTCTCATAAAACTCGGCAAAATAAATGTAAATGTAAAAATGGTTTATATTGAGAGATGCAAATTTTCATAC